>NW_006299517.1:298223-303762 GCF_000327345.1 Myotis davidii
AAGGGGTGACCGGGCAGTCAGGCAGGTGATCGGTTATGAGCCAGCGGTCCCAGATTGCGAGAGGGATGTCCGACTGCTGGTTTAGAGGGATTGGACCTAAACTGGCAGTCGGACATCCCCCGAGGGTTCCTGGATTGGAGAGAGTGCAGGCTAGGCTGAGGGGACCCCCACCCCCTGTGTACGTATTTCAAGCACTGGGCCTCTAGTAAGGGTATAAAATCTAAGAATAAAAACGAACACTATGAGGATGGCAAAACATAAATGTGGAAAGAATCTGGGTGTATAATAGTTTGGTTTTTTTTCTGGAACTGCTCCATTTTAGATATTTTATTATATGAGATAATAAATGTCCTTTATTATTTAAGAAACTTGTGTTAAGTTTCTTGTTATTTGCATCCAATGGTAATGTCCTGTATTTGTTCTATAAAACATTTACCTTTCATTAATTCTCTCCTGCCGGGGTCCAGCCCCAGCGGGTCCAGGGGTCCCCAAAGGTGTGGACAGAGTCGGCGAAGAAGGAATGACACAGAGACAGCACTCAGTTGATCAGCAGCCTTGCCAGGATCTCTAGCCACAATCTCCAGCCAAGTTCTGTGTCCATGTTCTCTTACTAGGTTCTCCAGCCAGGTTCTCCAGGTCCTCCAGCCAAGTTCTGTAGCCATGTTCTCTCGCCAGGCTCCCCAGCCAGGCTCGGCCCAGACTCTCCAGCCAGGCTCGGTCGCCAGGCTCTGTCTAGGCTCTCCAACCAAGCTCCGTAGCCAGGTTCTGTCCAGGATCCCCCGCCATGTTCTTTCCAGCGAAGCTCCTCCATCTCCAGGCTCTGATTAATTACCCGCCTGGCAGTTAAGAGGTTTTATTCCCTCCCTAACTTCAGGGGAAAATCCCTATCTGGGGAAACAACCTTTCTCAGAGAGGTGACCTTGGTTAAAACACATAGTGCCAAGAAGGTGACCAAACATATTAAGAACAGTATGCCATATATGCCAGGTCCCTTGAAACAGCAAGGATGGACCGGCTCCCGGCACTCTCCCACTACAATCTGGGTTATACTTCTATATATTCCTGTGAAATTGCTTTCAACAATATAACTAATCATTTCTTATTTGTTAAATTTCATGGACATTCTTAATTCTTAAACATTTTGACCTGTGGCATTTTATACTGTTGACTACTCTCTCTGCACCGTTCTCTTCCCTTGACTTCCATAATGTCCTGCACTCTTCTCTTCCAAAAATATTAGACTACTTTGCTTCCATTATTTCTTATCATCTCCACCCATCTGTTTAAATAAGAATATTTTATAGGGGTTTCTCTGAACCTACTTATGATTTTTACAAACTCTCACTATGTGATCTCACTCACTTATATGATTTTTTTAAAATATATTTTATTTATTTATTTTTTTACAGAGAGAAAGGGAGAGAGATGAGAGTCGGAAACATCAGATGAGAGAGAAACATCGATCAGCTGACTCCCACACACCGCTCTATCCACTGAGCCAACCTGGTCAGGGCTCACTTATATGATTTTAACTATCACATAACACCTAAGTCTTAATGTTTACACCTAATATCTTCCATGATCTCTAGACCGTATTGCCAATTATGTATTGACTATATCCAAATAAGTTTCAAACATACTTTAAACTCAATTCAGGGTGGCCCAAAGTAGGTTTACAGTTGTCTGTATGAAAAATAATGCACTAATTAACAATACAAGAAAAAACTCTTTCATATACTCACAACTATAAACCTATTTTTGCCCACCCCGTATATTTGAAAAATTAATTAATTTTAGTATTTTTCATCTTAAATCTACTCTTCCTTATGGATTCTATATGTTGGCCACATTCTATATGTTTCCCTTTAAAGAGAAAAACTCTGGAGTCACATTAGTACCATTCTATCCTTTACTTCTCAAAGAATCCAATCAATTATAACTTTTTGTTACTTTTCTCTCTAAATAATTATCCAATCTTTCCTCTCTTCTTCATCCTCTCTATATTATGATTAATAT
Source organism: Myotis davidii (assembly GCF_000327345.1). NCBI lineage: Eukaryota > Metazoa > Chordata > Mammalia > Chiroptera > Vespertilionidae > Myotis > Myotis davidii. The sequence continues at coordinate 300,240 of NW_006299517.1, forward strand.
GAAATTTAATATTATCTGTTTTATTGCAAAAGCCTCCTAACCAATCTTCTTCCCTCTAATCTCAACTTCTTAGAATTTATCTTCCACACTGTCACAGTATTCCTTATTAATTGCAAATCTGACAAAACAATTTCTCCTTCTAAAAGTTTTAGCCAACTTATGTGCTTACATCCCCCATATTTCCAATTGAATAAGTAATAAAAGCCCAGTAGGTGATATAAAATGCCAACAGATCTGAAATGGCAGTCAAATTTCTGTCACACAATAGTACTTTTCATTTTACAAAGCTCAAATCAATCCCCAAAGTAGAGAGTTATGGAAACTTAACTGACATTAAGAAGGGAAAACAAACACCCTCCACTTCACAGTAGTTTCTATCCAGGGAGGACAGAAATATTTTATTCAACAGAACCATACTCCATTCTCCTATTATTATCTGTCTTGAACTCTAATTCTCAGGTACTTAATGTGACTTCAGTAAAGGAACTAGGAAGTGGTATTTTTATCTTAAAATCCTATATAATAAAAGGCTAATATGCAAACTGTCCCCATGGGTGGGAGTTCGACCGATTGGGGGTTAGACGTGCATTGACCACCAGGGGGCGGTGGCAGCAGGCAGCCGGGGGAAGGGACCCTACTCATGCATGAATTTCATGCACTGGGCCTCTAGTGTTAAATAAACACAGGAGAAGGTTAAGCATGGGAAAACTAAAGGGAATGTACTCTGGGCATTGGAGTATTTAAATGCACTCCCAAAAATTGACAGGATAGACTGATTCAGAGTATTCAAGTGTGCTAAAACACTAGTTTTGAAATGATTTTTTCCTGAGATTTTATCCATTTTCTTTCTACTACTACACCTACGTCATTCAAACCTATATTTATGGGTTTGTTGCTTTAAATGACAAGTAAAAACAAATGTGTTTAACAGGTAATTTTTAGTCCTTTGTATGTATCAGACACTGTTGTAGATTTTGGAAACATAGCCATAAAAAAGAGAAAAAGTGAGTGAAGATGGACAATTAATAGCAATTCAGGCAATGATACGAGATATGAAAAATAATAAAATGAGGTAAGTGGATAGAGTACAGGAAAGATGTCTTTGAGGAGGTGACATTTAAGTGGAGAGATAAATGAAGTGAAAGAGTGAACATGCAAGTATCTGGGGAATGAACATTGTAGAAGAAAGGAAAAGCAAGTTTAAAGGCCCCGATTACTATGATCTTAGCACATTTGGTTTAAGAGCTCAGCTGATAGTCACCCAGGGATATTTCTGTTCTAATTCAACATCAGCCAGCATTCTATCCAATGACCTTTAGAATGAACTTAGCAGACACAGCTTGAACACTGCTGTGAGTTGGGGCAGTGAAATGAATTATTCTACACCTAATATTAAGAATAACAGGGAATGGATTTCAGAGATTCCGCCTCAGTAAATCTGCCTCTGGTTTGTATTCCTGAGTTGTTTGTAGTTTGCAAAATTCTGTAAAACATGGACCATATATGATAGGAGATGAGATTGGGTTAGTTTGAGGTGAAAATAGTACTGCTTAAGAGGCAGAAATAATTTTTTATATGTTGGATGAGATAAGTTCATAATTAGAAAAATGGGGAAGAAAGATGTTTTTCCAGAAGGCAGAATGAAAAAATACACATGAAAATAATTAGCATCTGGGTGACACTATTAAATATTATTTATGATATAAATAATAAAATATTGATAAAATAAGGTTTAAAAATTATCAATGTTTACCATTAATATAAATAAAATAAAAATGCATACTTTTGCAGTGATCAAATAATAGAATATAAAGCATATATATTCTCTTTAAAAAGAAAATAGATATAAGAACAAGGATAAAACAAGATGATAAAATAAGAACAAGCTCTTTAGTTCCAAAAATAAATTTAAAATGAATCACCCTATTAAAGGAAAAGGACTCCCAGATTAGATTGAGAGATAAATTCATCTATATGATATTTATAAAATAAATTTATGAAGTAAATGGTATAAGAAAGCTAAAGTAGATGTTAGGCACAGATATTCCAGCCAGATATATTCATAAGAAAAGAGATTCAGACCATTATAAAAAAATAAAATTCAAGGTAAAAAGATGAATCTGGGCAATGGAATTTTTTTTAAACTCTTGGATGAAGCATATAATCTACAATGAAATTATAATAGTTATAATAATCATAAATTTTCATTCTCTAAATAACATGCCATCAAAATATAAAAAAATAAAATGTGCTTTTGAAATACAACTCAGCTGGGACTGCTTCAAAGGAGTAGTGAAATAAGAAAACAGCATTCAACTCTCAAGGCACATACTAATGCTTCAGGAAAAGAAGTAGTAAAAAGGATGCTTTCTCCCATTCTCTCCTACAAGTTACACAAAACCTAGAAAATTCTCAAGCAAAGCGAAAGCAAAGTATCAAGGTATAAGTGGCATAAGACACGTTCCTCACTTCTTAGCCCATGAGAATACAGTTTTGGAAGCATTAGCAGGAACATCTATTGAGAAAATTCATGAAGGGGGTTGCCCAGCAGAGAGAAATATCTCAAAGTAGAGGAACACTCATCTAGAAGCCATAATACATAAGCCTAAGTAATTCCATAACAGAAGGTAGAGGCACAGCCAAGGTTACACAGGACTAAAAATGCCCCGACAGGATGCTGGAGATGGAAAAAATAGCAAGTTGGGACCACATGCTAGTATATAAAATTATTTTTTATCTTACTGTTTCTTTAAACATAACATTTTAGTATTACCTTGTTAATTCACTTTCTCAAGGTCATTCATATAGAGAAAAGAAGAGATCTTTATGGAGAAAGCAAAGCAAAAACCCTTTTTGAGTATTAAAATACCCTTATTTTACAAAAAGACTGATATGTCTTTTAGGATTATATTTCATCATTAGTAACAAAAACCTAGAAAATAATGGTTGAAAAAAGGGGGTATTTTTCTTGCATGGGAAATTCTGTAATAGGTAATCCAAAGCTGATAGTGTGGCTCCACAATGGCATCAGGATCTCAGGCTCCTTTTCATCATCTCCTCTGATTTCCTTAGCTTATAATTTTTATATCCGTACTAGAGGCCCGGGGAATGAAAATTTGCGCACTCAGCGAGGGTCCCGCAGCTCAGCCTGTGCCCTCTCAGAGTCTGGGAGCCCTCAAGGGATGTCCAACTGAAAGCTTAGGCCCAAGCCGCAGTCTGATCTCCCTCTGCGGGAGGTGACCAGAGGGCCAATCAGGGGACAGCACCACAGGCAAGCGGCCGGCCTCACCCCATATCACCCCTTTGCTGCCACCACCAGCCTCCCTCTGTGGAAGGTGACAGGGAACACCAATCAGGGGACAGCACTGGCCATTGAGTGACTGGCCCCCCCCCTGCAGCCTTTGCTGACTGGGCCTGCCACAAATCACCCCTCTGCCATCACTGGTGGCTTCCCTCTGGGGGAGGTCATCCCGGCAGGCTGATCTGGGGATGGTGAACAGCCAGCCACAACTCCCCCCCCCCA
>NW_006299517.1:305091-308293 GCF_000327345.1 Myotis davidii
TAATTTGCATATTGCCCTGATTAGCCAATGGGAAGGGTAGCGGTCGTACGCTAATTACCATGTTTCTCTTTTATTAAATAGGATGTCCATCACATGGTTATAAGATGGCTGCTTCACTCCCAACCTTAAGTCCAAATAAGAACATCTACACTAATAAAAGAGAAAGATGCAAATTGACCATACCTTCATGAACATACCACCAGCCAATTAGGAGTGGGTATGCAAATTGACCCAACAAAGCTGGAAGGATAATTTGCATATGCAGGCTCTGAGCAGCCAGGGGTGGGGTGGGACACAGGCGTTCTGTAGAGCCCCAGCCGCTCCAGGCCTCTGGGCAGCGTGGGAAGGCAGAAAGGCAGCTCTGGCTGGAGCAAAGGCAGTGCTGGCAGCCAGGGGAAGGAAGGCCCATTCTAGCACGAATCTTCTTGCATCGGGCCCCTAGTATAGTAATACAGAAGGAAGCAACAAAGAAGGTTGCCCTTATATTAGGAATTGCCAAAACCTTCCAGAAAACCAAGCTGACTCCCCCTTCAATCTCATTGCCCAGAACGTTGTTTTATGCCTAATCCTAGGTACAAAGAGAATGGTAAATGTAGTGTTTTAGTTGGGGGTGCTGCTTCCATGAACAAAATTGAGATTCTAGAAATAAGGGAAAAAGGGGAAATGGATATTGGGAAGACAACCATCTGTAGTAGATGGTGATAATTGATAGTTCTTCATTTGTTTATTTGTGCATTGTTATTGTATCCTTTAAAATTATTACTTTTAAAATTTTTTCAATTACAGTTTACCTACACTACCATATTAGCTTCAGGTATAGAACATACTGATTAGACATTTAAATAACTTACAAAGTGATTACCTGGTTTGATTGTATCCTTTACCTGGTGAAATAGCAAGTTTGGACCACATGTTAGTCTATAACATTGTTTTTTATTTTACTGTTTCTTGAAACATAAAGTCTTAGCATCACCTGGTTAATTCATTTTCTCAAGGTCATTCTTTCCGTAAATGACAGAATCAAGATTTGAATCCATATTTTTCTAACTCCAATGCCCATGCCCTTTCCAAGAAATCACCTGCCTCTCACAGATAACTGAAAGGTAACTCAATTGTTCCTCTAGCTCAAAAATCTTAATGCCTGTCTAAGCAAGTTGCATACTCACCCGGGTTTGTTTGTTTGTTTTTCTCCTGAAACTGCTCAAATAAAATAACATAACACATTCCACATTCAAAAAAGCAAATTAGCTGAAAGGCTCAATAAGATAAACAGTGTCTCCTCTGGTTGTTCAAATAAAGTGACATCTGATAATAAGTTACCATTCTGACCTTTATTATATGTGTAAATATAGGCCTGTGCAGTGTGTTTGAACAATCGAAAGGTTTCACTTTGATGGCTTTAGCATAATCAGACACAGAATTTCTCTTCATGTGAGACACAAAGGTGGATTTTAATTATTTGATTCTCTTTAAAAATACATTTGCTCTTTCACTTTTGGAACTACCTTATAAATGGAATTTAGCTCAGGGAATCATTTAACTTTCTCCTGGTTGCCAATTGGCTGCCGGCACCTTTTCAATCTCTGTGTAAGTCAATTTCTCCCATTTGTAAAACAGAGAATTAGAGTTAGTAGAGACAAGAAGAGTGAAGCATAGCATGGAAATTTCAGTTTTCAAAGAAAAAAGAAAAGATATATAAATAGCACATATCTTTTCAAGGAAATTAAATCACTTTGAAGTAAATATTTGTTAAGCAGAATATTTTACTTTAGGATACAAGTAGTTTTATATATAGGTAGATACATAGATATGCAAATATGTCACAGAAAATGTGACAGAATTTGATTTAAAGTGATTATTTAGTTCAGAAAAAGAAGAGAAGAAGGGATGGAATTTTTATTGTATAAGGTACTCTTCTCTAACCTGTTTCACAAACCACTGTAGTCAGTAAAGGGTTAAATCAACAAGCAGTCAGTCAATCTCATGTGATAATGGATTTCTCCAGAACCTTGACCATGACTTCCCATGATTAAAACTAAAACAAACAAACAACAATGCAACAAGGTCATGCAACTTGAAAGATTACCAGGCAAATGAACAAGTTAGCCATATTACAGAGTAACAACATATACTCCAAATCTGCAGTGTTCAATAATCAATATATCAAAATACAATTCGTATTAGAGGGTAATCTTTCATGCACACAGAGCTTACTGTTAAGTATTGATCTTGCTGGTGCAGAAAACAAAAGCAAGAAAAAGAGGGAAGCTTACCAAGGTTTTCTCTGGAAATGAGGATCACAATGCCTCACCTTTACATTTGCCACCAACACTCCAATCACTTTCTCAGCCACTAAGATTGAGCTCAGTTTAAGATACAGTACCAGCCAATTTTTTTTTTGCCTGTAATTATCTATGGAATTAAATCTGTCATCATTTTTTTATGTTCTCTATTCGAATCAGTTGAACCAACTCAAATTTTAGTAGTAAAATTTCTGAAAGGATTCTCAGAATGTTCATGAACCCAAGGCTATATTCTACAGTGCAATTTTCTACAGTCTTTTTTAGTAATGCCAACCATCTCATTGCATATTAAGAGGCTTTTCCCCATCATTTCTGCTGAGTTCTCAAAACTGTAATAAGTACTTCCTTGGAGTTCTCTACATTGCCAAAGACTCAGTTACTAAAAGAAGTATATACACTAATATACTCATACTAGTGTAACTAATACAGTTACACTAATACAACCTAGAAGGTATGTTATTTTAAACACTCTGTGGCACCTTGTTTATTTCTCAAATTGTTAAGAATCCCATTCCTTAATGTTATCAAACCATAGTTTAACCTCCTCTCTGGAAACATTCTATCTCTTTTATATCTAACTAGAGATCTGGTGCATGAAATTTGTGCAGGAGGGGGGTGTTCCCACAGTCCAGCCTGCACCCTCTCTAATCTGGGCCCCCTCGGGGGATGTCCGAGTGTCACACATCCCTCTCACAATCCAGGACCACTGGCTCCCAACTGTTTGCCTGCCTGCCTGCCTGATTGCCCCTAACTGCTTCTGTCTGCCAGCCTGATCACCCCCTAACCACTCCCCTGCCACCCTGATCACCTACAACTGCCCTTCCCTGCCAGCCATCTTGTGGCAGCTATCTTGTGACAGCCATCTTGTGGCAGCTATCTTGTGACAGCCATCTTGTGGG
>NW_006299517.1:308320-313081 GCF_000327345.1 Myotis davidii
GTCTGGTCGCCCCTAACTGCTCCCCCCCGGTGGCCTAGTTGCCCCCAACTGCCTCCTTCTGCTGGCCTGGTTGCCCCTTACTGCCCGCCCTGCTGGCCTGGTCACCGCCCACTTCCCCCCCTGCTGGTATGGTTGCCTCCAACTGCTCCCCTGCCAGCCTGGTCACCCCATGCAGCCTGCTGTTCAGTCCTTTGGTTGTCCCTCACTAACCCCCCTGCCAGACTTGTCGCCCCACACAGCCTGCTGTTCGGTTGTCTATCCAGTTGTTTCGGTAGTGACGGCCCCTGTGTTTTTATATATTAGGATAGTTATGTGTCTGTTGTAGACAATCAATAATCAATACAGGATACAAAAGCAGCCATCAGCCTGTCGGTGCCGGCTTGAATCTCCAAATTAATCTCAACATCTTAGAAAAATATTTGACTTTTCTATGAAGAACTTCCATAAATTTCTTAAAACAAACAAAAATATTCCTCAAACTATCAGTTAGAATATGAATAAACACAAATGCATAAGGTCCACTGTCCCCTGAAGAAAATAATTGTCCAGAAAAATGTATGTGATACTGCAAAATCCAAAACTTCTACATAGAGTATCTAACTCACAAATGGTACAACTCAGAGTCCCAGTTTACTGACAATTCAAGGGTTTCTTTTCACCATATCCTTCTTACTAGAAGAGGTCAATACAAGCACCTTTCTTGTGTTTTCTGGGTCCATTTTGTTCTCTAGCACCCTTTTGATAATAGTTTGGTGACTAGGATGGGGGGCACTCCTTGGTAAATTATAGGATATGGTTTGGTCTAGACTTAGGAAGAAAATGTGCCAAAGTTCACAGATAGTATAAGATCTACCACAGATTTAACCAATGCAATTAAGCTCATCTCTTTTGTCACATAATGTATCTAAGCTATCTCCATGTAGCCTATATGGTAGGATTATGAATGTAGCTGTTCTCTAACAGGGATGTCATTTGAAAGTGGGCATACTTATCATCCTCCAGTGCTGCTGTTTTTAGTAACTCCATTGAATGTGACATAGAGGGGGAATAGGTGGAGTTGGGAAAAGAGGGCTGTTTTGCTCCCTTTTCCAAATATACACAACCTTGGTAAAGAGAAGAATTACGTTCAAACCACAAAGAGGAAGTGAAGTGTTTGAAAAAGTGGGTGTTACACATATAGTCTAGCTACCTCCTCCTTTGTGTCATGAAAAAATGCTTGTGAGCTTTTTGCCTGGATACTCAAGGTATCCCACATCACTTCTTTCTCCTCCCTCATGTTATCCCTTCTTCCTGCAGTCCTTGTCTTGATTAATGTCTTCTCTGAAAAAAACACCTTCTCTTGCCTTTTTATCCCTTCCCACATATGGTACTTCTTCCTCGGGAAAGAAACCCCAGGTTCCCTTAATTGTCTTGTAAGATGTACGCTTTCAAGGACCTACTGTAAGTTTGAAATGTGGTCTCCTCAACAAGGCTTCTGCTAATAGCTAGAAGAAAGGGGTGAACCATGGGAGTAAGATCAGGTCTCACATTTCAGACAGTAATTTGCAATTCCCAACATATATAAAAATTTAGACACATTTGACATGATGAGGATTGGTTTTTCATCCAAATCTTTCAACAGGTCTATATAAGACATACATTGTGTGGTCAATATAACATCAACTCTATAATGCCTGAGGAATACTTTCCTTCCTCATAACTTGGGGTTACTTTACAAAACTAAATTCTGTTAACTTGATCTTGAAGAACACCGAGTCTAATTCCTCTTCCATAATTTCTGGATATTTTATTTCCTCCTTAGAGGTTATAAAAGAGTCCTGCCATCAATAGAAAGCTATAAACCCCTTGTCAAGTGTAATTCACTTGAATTCATCATTCAAAGTCTTCTATGATTTTCCATAACTTGGGTTTATATTCCCTATGTTCCTAAAACCTTGATGGCTTATATTTTCCCCAATACTATCTTTGCTTTCCTATTTCTGCTAATTTGTGCATGCCATTTTTTGCTACATGAACTACACTTCCTTTTTCTTCTCTGTCCAAAAACCTTATTTACTTTTTGGTTTCTACTTCTCACATTATTTTTTTCATGAAGACTTCCTTGATCAGCCCAGGTACCAACCATCATTAACTTCTTAGCTTAGGTAGTACTGTGTATTTCCTTTATTCATCTTATATGTTTGTTTGTTGTCACAATTTCTTAATAAAAAATTCAAATTGTATTATCTCAGGACTTGGTAGAGTAGGTGCTTGGGGATATAGTGAGTTTTCTATACATGTTTTCTGATTGAAGAAATAAATACATTGAGTGTTTTATAACAGGAAAGCAAATGGAAGGACATTGAGAGGGCCCAGATGTTGTCTGAAGTCCTAATGTTTACTTATTTGAAAGTAAGTGAAGTTGGGTTGATATACACATAGGCATAGATGTATACACACACACACACACACACACACATACACACACACACCACCACCACCACCACCACCACCAATTTGCCAGCCTATGTAAAGCCCATTTTGAAAACTATATTTTATTGGTATATCCCAGATAAGCTTTACTCCACTGGGTTTATATCTATTGGTATGACAATATAGTGTAATATAACAAAACCTGGATTTTAGATTAAGAATGAATTCAAAGTGAATTCTAGTTCTTAATTTCTAGCTCTGTAAAACTGAATAAGACATTTAACTTCTCTGAGCCTTAGCTTCCACAATTGTAAAAATTGGAGAAAACAGGATTATTATGACATTTACATGAGATAGTATATATAAGTCATTTATCATGGTTGCTATCAAGTAGCTCAGTATTCAATGCCTGTAATTTACTTTCCCATTTTGGAGTTAAATACTTGAGATTGCTCTCTAATGATTTCCTATATGTTCATTTTTTCTTCCACAATTACATTGTGATCTCGATGTCAAAAAAATCATTTCTTTTCAATTTCTTTACATTGGATTTAATATTATCACACATACATTAGACACTTAAGAAATGCTTGTAAAATTACACATTCAAGAACTCATCTAGTAAATATACTAAAAACTATTGAATGTGTATTTTAAATGGGTGAATCATATGATGTATAGATATATCTCAATAAAGTTTTTGAAAATAAAAAGAACTGATCTTACACTAACATATGACCCACCTATGAGAAAGGTTCCTGATATCAATATTTTATGGTAGGCATTTCTACTATTTGCCAATTGCTGGTTATCATCTACTTCCAAGTGTGTGAGGAGATTCCATTTCCTCTCTCTCTTGAAGTTACATGTAGCCATGTGACTGTCACTGGCTGATAAAACATGAGTGTAAGTGGTATATGTCACTTCAGGCTGGAAATACTTAATTGCTGGCTCTTATCTTTCCAGTGCTTCGTCCCCTGCCAAGGCTGTTGAGGAAGTGTCATGTAGATGTAGCAGTGCTGAAATATTGAAATGGTCAGGATTGCTAAGTATGAAGGATGGCTGCCCTGGAGAGACACACATATCTGCAATAGACTTTGATTAAGCAAGAAGTCAACATTTGCCATGATAGGTTGTACTTAGCAGAATTCTAAACTGGCTCTCAATAATCCTGATCCCTACTTTACATACCTTGTCTAATCCTATCCTCGGTATGTGAGACTATGATGGAATAATGGCTCCCTTGATTAGTTACCTTACAGGCAAAGGTGTTGGGATAGTCACATTATACAGACTCCTCTGTAGCAGACTGGAGTGAAATTCTCCAGTTGGCATAGAAGAAACAAGCTACTTTGTAGCAAGAGGGCCACATGCTAGGACCTTCAAGGCAACCTCAAGAAGCTGAGAGTAACTGCCAGCCAGCAAGAAAATTGGAAACTCAGTCTACAATTGCTAGAAACGGAATTCTGCCAATGATTTAAATGAGTGTGGACAAGCTTCTCAAGTCTCAGATGAGATCACAAACTCGGCTGATATCTTGATCCCAACCTGGTGAGACACCGGTAAAGCCAGATATGTCATGCCAGCCCTTCTAATTCATATAAACAGTGAGAAAATAAATGAAAATCATTTTAATCGTCATGTTTGTGGTAGTTTGTTATGCAATAATAGAAAACTAATATATTAGACATTCAGATTTTGGTGCTGCTTGTTTATTTTTGCATCACCTATCCCATCTAATGGACACAGCATTCTAAGCAGATATTTAATGACCTTGCTTATAAGAACATGAAAGAAGACTCGTTCTTATTGTCTAGACCTCCTTTTGTAAATAACAATGGTCAACTGAATTTGAAAGACGAAGAATTTCCATTCTACTATTCACTTTGCATTTATTGCATCATGACAATGGGACAATCATAAAAATAATATAAATGGAATCTTCTAGGTGGAATGATGTTTATCAGTAAAGCAAATGAGAGGTATATTTAATACTTTTGCATTTACACATTGACCAAAATGTCATCATTTTTTTATTGTCTAAAGTTTTACATATGTCTCTCTTTTCCCAAAATGACCCCCACCCCAAACCACTCCCATCCCGGGCAAGCCCCCACCACCCCAGTGTCTGTGTCAATTTGTTATGCCAATATGCATGCATACAAGCCATTTGGTTGTTCTCTAACCTCCCCCTCCCCTGCCATTTGTCTCTGGATCTATTTTTGTTCATCAGTTTATGTTGATCATTATATCCCACATATGAGTGAGATCATGTGATATTTATCTTTCTCCGACTGGCTTATTTCGCTTAGCAAAATGTAACACTGAACAGACAGTCCACCTTCAGAG
>NW_006299517.1:314274-315760 GCF_000327345.1 Myotis davidii
GTATTATGGACATTTTAATGAGGTTGATTCTACCAATCCATGAACACGGTATGTTCTTCCATCTGTTTATATCTTCCTCTATCCCTTTTTTCAGTGGTCTTTAGTTTTCTGAGTACTGGTCTTATACCTCCTTAGTTAAGTATTTATTCCTAGGTAGCTTAATTATTTTGGTGTGATGGCAAATGGGATTGATTTTTTAGTCTCTTTCTGTAAGTTCACTATTGGTGTGTATAAAAACTATAAATTTCTGGGTGTTAATTTTGTATCCTGCTACATTGCCAAATTCATTTATTAGGTCTAGTAGTTTTTTGATGGAATCTTCGGGGTTTTCTATGTATATTGTCATGTCATCTGCAAATAAAGACAGTTTTACTTCTTCTTTTACAATTTGGATGCCTTTTATTTCTTCTTCTTGTGTGATCTCTATGGATAGCACTTCTAGTACTATATGGAACAGGAGTGGCGAGAGTGGGCAGACCTGTCTTATTCCTGTTCTCAGGGGAAATGGTTTTAGTTTTTTGCCCATTGAGTATATTGTTGGCTGTGGGTTTGTCATATATGGCTTTTATTATGTTGAGGTATGATCTCTCTATTCCAGTGGTTCTCAACCTGTGGGTTGTGACCCCTTTGGGGGTCAAATGACCCTTTCACAGGTGTCGCCTAAGACCATTGGAAAACACATATATAATTACATTATGATTAGTAACAGTAGCAAAATTACAGTTATGAAGTAGCAAGGAAAATAATTTTATGGTTGGGGGTCACCACAACATGAAGAACTGTATTAAAGGGTAGCAACATTAGGAAGGTTGAGAACCACTGCTATTCCCACTTTGCTAAGAGTTTTTATCAAGAACGGGTGTTGGATTTTGTCAAATGCTTTTTCTGCATCGATTGATATGATGATGTGATTTTTATCTCTCAAATTGTTTTTGATATGTGGATATTGTACCATCATTGCATCACTGGAATAAATCCCGCTTAGTCATGGTATATGATCTTTCTAATATAATGATGAACTGATTTGCTAGAATTTTGTTGAGGATTTTAGCATCTATGTTCTTCAAGGATATTGGCCTGTAGTTCTCTTTTTTTGTGGTGTCTTTATCTGGTTTTGGGATTAGGGTCATGCTGGCTTCATAGAAAGAGCTTGGAAGTGACCATGCCTCTTGAATTTTTAGGAATAGTTTGAGGAGGATAGGTTTTAGTTCATCTTTGAATGCTTGATAGAACTCCCCTGTAAAGCCATCCAGACCAGGGCTTTTGTTTGCTGGAAGATTTTTGATTGCTGCTTCAATTTCTTCAGTAGTTATCAGCTTATTCAGGTTTTTTGATTCTTCATTATTGAGTTTTGGGAGCTTGCATTTTTCTAAGAATATGTCCATTCAATCTAGGTTGTCCATTTTGTTGGAATAGAGTTGTTCATAGTATTTTTTCATAATTGTATGTATTTCTGTGGGATTGTTTGTTACTTCACCTCTTTCAT
>NW_006299517.1:316156-319520 GCF_000327345.1 Myotis davidii
AGAGGAAGGGAGAGGGATAGAGAGTTAGAAACATCGATGAGAGAGAAACATCGATCAGCTGCCTCCTGCACTGCCTCCTATGGGGATGTGCCTGCTACCAAGGTACATGTCCTTGACTGGAATCGAACCTGGGACCTTTCAGTCCACAGGCTGACACTCTATCCACTGAGCAAAACTGGTTAGGGCAGGATTGATGTTTCTTTGATGATTTTTTGTTTAGAGGATTTGTCCAGTGGTGTTAGTGGGGTATTAAAGTCCTCTACTATGACTATATTACTGTCATACTCTCCCTTGATATCCTCCAGAAGTATTTTTATATATTTGTGTGTCTTGTTGAATTGCTCCTTTTAGTATTATGAAGTGACCTTTTATATCTCCTGTTATGGCCTTCACTTTGAGGTCTAATTTGTCAGATATAGGTATTGCTACCCCAGCTTTTTTTTTTTTAAATTTCCATTTGCCTGAAAAACCTTTTTCCATACCTTCACCATCAGTCTGTGTTAGTCCTTTGTTCTGAGGTGGGTCTCCTGTAGTCAGCATATATATTGGTCATGTTTTCTTATCCACTCAGCTACACTATGGCTTTTGATTGGGACATTTAATCCATTTACATTTAAAGTTATTCTTCATAGGTACTTGTTTGTCACCATTTTTATTCTTTATACCTGTGTTCCTTCTTCCATTTCTATTTCTTCTTTTTACAGCAGACCCTTTAGCATTTCTTATATTACTGGTTTGGTGGTAGTAAACTCCCTTAGTCCTTTTTCATCTGTGAAGCTCCTGATTTCACCCTCAACTTTGATTGATAGACTTGCTACATATAGTATTCTTGGATTCAGACCCTTGCTTTGAATAACTTTATACATTTCATTCCATTCCCTTCTGGCCTGATGTGTTTCTGTTGAGAAATCAGTTGATAGTCTGTTGGGAGATCACTTGTAGGTAACTTTCTGTCTCTCTCTCTGGCAGCCTTTAAGATTCTTACTTTGTCGTTGGTGTTTGCCAATTTAATTACAATGTGTCTTGGTGTTGGTCTTTTGGGATTCACCTTGTTTGGGAATCTGTGAGCTTCTTGGACTTGTGTGAGTTTATTTTTCTTCTTTCCAATATCAGGGAAGTTTTCTGTCATTATTTCTTCAAACAGGGTTTCTATTCCTTCCTCAGTTTCCTCTCCTTCTAAGACCCCTATTATGTGGAAGTGTGTGTGTGTGTGTGTGTGTGTGTGCTGTCTCAAAGTTCCCTTAGACTCTTCTCCTGTTTTTTAAGGTTTTTTGTTTGTTTGTTTGTTTGTAGATGCTGCTCTGCTTGGGTATATTTTCCTACCTTGTCTTCTAGCTCACTGATGTGATCCTCCGCTTCTTCTAGTCTACTGTTGATACTTTCTATTGAGCTCTTTATTGCAGCAATATCATTTTTCATTTCTTCTTGGTTCTTCATTTCCTCTTGTTTCTTACACGTATTGTTGAATGTGTTTTCCATCCTTTTCAGCATCCTATGACCATTGCTCTGAATTCTTTCTGTGACATATTGCTTGTCTTAATTTAATTTACTCCCTTTTCCTGTGATTTATCCTTTTCTTTCATATAAAGGCTGTTTCGTTGTCTCCCCATGATCGCTCCTCTCAGGGTATCTGGTTATGTAGCTCTCTCTCTCCTGCATTAACTTAAAGGCACAAAATACAACAAGACAAGACACTATACACAGGCCACCACACACATACGTATTCATGATACTAATAACCCCAAATAAAGTTGAACACCAGAGAAAAGAGAATTAGGAGATAGAAAAGAGTGAAAAAATGATATTGAGAGAAGGGAAAAATGTAGGAGATTAAGGTAAGAGAAGAAAAAAGAAGAGGTAAAAATATATGTATATGGGGCAAAAACTCCAAAAAAAACAACAGCTAATCCAAAAAAATGCAAACAACAAACACCCAGAGATAAATGCAAACAAGAAACAACAACTAATCCAAAAAATACAAACAACAAACACTGAAACAGCAAACACTCAGATGAATCTGAGGAGGCAGTGCTCTCTAGGTGATATTTGACCTTTCCATCCACGGACTGCGTCACAAGCTGTGTTTAATTCGCCAGTTCTGGGTGGGTGTTGTTCGATTCAGCTGTTCCTTCTATTTCCCCTGTGATAAGGCTGAAGGGCCCATCTGCGTATTTGGAGCCACTTTATCTCCCCCTGGTCAGCTTTTAGGCACCCTCTGTCCAGAGGGCTGGAGTCTCGGTGTTCGTGGGTTCGCAGCTAAGGCATTGTGGTTGTAAGGTCCCGAGAGGTATCCAAGGTCTCCCCGGTTGAAGGTAAGGCTGGGCTTCGGATCACAGCCAGTATCCCCTTCAAGATGGCGTGGTCTCTGCGGTAGAGCTGGCTGCTCTGGGAGAGATTTCACCCATAGTAGAGGCTGCCTGGCCAGGGGAGTCTGGTCTGCCATTCCCAACAGTCCTGTGGAATATAGCTGTCCCTCACTCACAAATACAGACACTCCCTGCACTTCCATGCAGTTTTCTTCCATTCTCTCACTCACACACTATCTTCATTTTGTTCTCTTTTTAAGCTATCAGGAATAGTAGTATTTTATTTTGATTCCTTGAGGAGTTGACCATAATTTTTTGCAAAGAAATTCCATAATAAAACTCTTTCTTATGAGTTAAACATATAATCTTACATTCAATGACTCTGAAGTACCAAGCATTGAATGGAAATATTATTGAGGTTAAAAAATGTCCTGAATTTATAATTTGTACAGAGAAAGTATAATAGAATATCATTAGGCCATAGCTTAATTATTATAAAAATTTAAATAAGTTATAAGAATAATTCTTATAATTAAAAACCCACCTTAGCACTTAATAGCAAATAATTGAAAAAGCACCTTAGCACTTAATATGAATTAAAATTTTTCATTATGGAACATTATTCTAGCACAATTATTTTCAACATTTTCCATTTCACGGCACATATAAATCAATTACTAAAATTCTGTGGCATACCAAAAATATATTTCTTGCCAATCTGACAAAAATAGGCATGATTTTGATTAATTTAAAAATAATTATTATCCTAATTACCCAACTTAATTGCTCCAAAGTGACTTTTTTAAAAAATCAGGTACCTAAATTTTTATATAAGGATTTCTGGTAGCAAGAATTAACTAATCAGAAGCAACCTTATTATGCCATGTTACCAATAAGATACAACCCTATTATATGACCTAAATATTTATGGTTCAAGACAGGTCATTCACAACAGACAACTATTATTGTGTAATTGGTCAGTGTGAATCATAGCTACCAGTCGAATGGCTGAACAGTTGACTGGTCAAATGGTCAAATAGTCATATATATATATATAT
>NW_006299517.1:319559-334977 GCF_000327345.1 Myotis davidii
TATCATATCTTTTCTAGAAAACATTTTGATAAAAAATAAATTAATATTTATAGAAAGTGCCAATATCATCAAGCACCAGTATGTTGAAGAGGTGGGCTAGAGAAACACTGGAGGGAAATAAAGATCAGAAAAGGGAAGCTAAGGTTTCCAGGTAAAAAAAAAAAACTGCACTAATTTTATTTTTTTCCTATCTATGGGATAATTACATTGCATTTCAAAATGTACTTCTTAAGGCTAGGTTAGCAATGAAACAAGGAAATAAGTACTGGAAATAATTTTAGGATTGCACAGAGCAAGGGTAGTTAACTCATGCCTATGGGTGAATGCTCAAAGTCCATAAACTTCCCGAAATTGTATGCAAATTTTTGCAGGTATGTGCATTTTGGGGGGAGAGAATTCATAGCTTTCAACAGATTCTTAAATAGGTTCATGACCCAAAAGATGATAGGAACCACTGGCATATAGAATTAAAATCTTTCTTTATAAGCAGCTAAAGGTTGTAACAGCAAAAGTACCCCACAGCCCATGTGTGAAGCTATTCACATTACAGAGGGCTCACTGCTTGTCTGTCACAAACAAGTATGTTAACCTACTACTGGGTACTATTTTCTACTTACCATATCAGTTGGAAAAAAAGGCAGAGAAAAAAGGTAGGCGAGGAAGAGCTTGTTTTCCATTGTACAAAGGGTATTAAACTACAAAATAAATGTTTTTCAAATAAAGAGTCAATGACATATATAAGCGCTATCTTTTATCAGATAAATACAAGCAAATAACAAAAAAAGAAAAGCGGGAATATTTACATATAACAATTACATAAGGAGGAGAAAATAAAATTTTTCCTGATTTGATTTTTAAGTCATTTGTATAAAAACAATCTTTATATAAGACAATGGCATGTTTCACTAAAAATAATGTAAGTTGAATTTTTTTAAAATATATTTTTAATATACCAGGAGAGTTCACTAAATAAAGGAAAATAAAATACTTTAAATTAAAAATAATATATGTGGAAAAGTAACTCAAAACATAATAAAGGGATAAAATAGGATTCTTTTATATGCATGTGAAATAAATTTCAAAATAATAGTTACTAAAAGAAGGTGAAAGTTTATTTTTTCCTTTGTAAATCAATTCTAGAGATTAGTAGCAAAGGATGGGTTAGGCTGCCTCTATATTTTCAAGGACCTGGGCCCTTTGTAGCTGGTTGTTCTGCCATGTGACTTCCATTCCCAAATCAACTGGAGATCTAGATACCACATTTGTATTCTATCCTAGAAAGAGGAAACACTGAAGAAAAGTACCTACCTCCCTTCCCCATTTAAAGACATTTCTGAAAAATCATATTGTTGGTTTATTAATGTATTTCAAAATTCACATGTTAAAGTCTTAACTCCTAGTACTTCAGAATGTGAACTTATTTAGAAATAGGAATAGGGTAATTGCAGATGTATTAGTTAAGATGAGGTCATTAGGTTGGCCCTAATCAAAAATGATTGGTATCCACCTTGGCCATTATGGCTCAGTTGGTTAGCGCATCATCCTGTGCACCCAAGAGTTGTGGATTCAATTCCCAATTAGGGCATATACCAGATTTCTGATTCAATGCCTGGTTGGGGCATGTATGGGAGACAACTAACAGATGTTTCTCACTCACATAGATGTTTCTCTCTCTCTCCCTTCCTTCCTCTCTCTCTAAAATCAGTAGAAAACATATTCTCAGGTGGGGATTAAAAAAAAAAGCCCCAAGCCCCAAAATGACTGGTATTCTTCTATAAAGGGTAAACTTAAACAGGAGACATACATGCACACATGAATAACATGAGCATTTATTTACAAGTCAAAGAGAGAGGCTTGGAAGATACTTCTCTCACAGCCCCCAGAAGAAACCAACCTTTGTGGGTACTTTGATTTTAATTTCTAGCCTCCAGAACTGTGACAATGAATTCCTATTGTTTAAAGTACTCAGTTTGTAATATTTTGTTGTGGCAGCCTTAGAAAACTACTACATCATTCAAAACACTTCTGTCCAATGGCCAAATCTAGCCTCAGGGAGGTTGAGAAATTGAGTCTTTATTCTCTTCAGCCCTTTGTCCAGCTAAAAATACAAGATAGTATTACTTAAAAGAGGAGAGAATGTCTATTGGGAGGACAATAACCACTGTTTTCCAGAAAGTGAAAAGTGAAAGGCTCTGAACACTATTAATTTTTCATGTTTTTAAATTACAGTTTACAGTTAATATTATATCAGTTTCAGATGTAGAGCATAGTGGTTAAACAATCACATACTTTACACAGACAGCCTTATTCACCTATACTTTATCATCAGACTTAAATGGCATTTCCTCTAAAGCATTTCTTTGCTTTTCCAGACAGAATTAATCACTCTTTTCTGTTCCCATTGAACTTGCACTTGACTCTATCAATAGCACTCACATTGGCTCACACTTAAATAGTGTTTAGGTTTACAAAGGCTTCATAAAATATTTCAATAATGCTCATAAGAGTCATGTGAGTACAGATGAGGGAAACTAACACATATAATTTGTAAACATGAGGAACTTGGATTTTAATCTAATCTTTTAAAAAATTTATGTGCCCTTTAGACTAAATATTACATATTGTAAGTACTCACTGAAGTAGGCAGATATTTGGCCACTATGATGTTCACCTCCTGAAGTTAATCTCCTGAACATGTTAAGTTATTGGGGGAAAGAGAATGTGCATATGTAATTAATATTACTAATTTTCTGACCTTAAATACGTAGATTATCCTGGATTATCAATGTGTGCTTTATGTAATCACATAAGCTCTTAAAAACAGAAAAGAAGGTCAGGAGTGTAAATCAGAGAGGTTCCAGGCATGAAAATAACGCAATGTATCGTAGTTTTTTGCAGATGGAAAGGGCCACATAAGAAGGAATCCAAGCAGCTTCTAGAAGCAAAGGGCAGACTCTAGCAGACATCTAGCAAGGAAATAGTCACCTCATTTCTACAGCCTCCAGGAAATGAATTCTGCCAACATCCTGAATACATTTGAATTTTTTTCTCAGAGCTTGCAGATAAAAGCCAGTCTAGTCTATTACCTTGACTTTGACCTTGTGAGACTACAGAGACAACCTAGCTAATCCACATTGTGTCTGGACTTCTGACTCATGAAAACTATGAGAAAATAAATGGATCTTGTTAAAAGCTGCTAACTTTTTAATAATTTGTATGGCTACAAATGATAACTAATATATCCATTTACTTGTATCCTGTACTAAATTATGAGTTAGTAAAGACCTGCTATTGATTTTTAACCACTCCTCTCTCCAACCAAACCACAGCATAGGTCTAAGTAGTAGTCATTAGTAGTGGGCAATAAATTAGTCGCTTGCATTTATTCAGCATTTTCGTGCCAAATATTGTTTCTTACACATAACATATTTAACCCTCACATTATGAAGTAGGTAAATTGCTATCCCCATTTGAAAGAGGAGGAAACTGAGGTTTAAGTAACACAGCCAGTCAAACAGCCAGTAAGTTGCAGTGTCAGAATTTTAAATCTAAGGCATCTAGTTCCAGACCTGTGCAACATTGAGAACCAGTATGCTATGTGGTTTATTGAATAAACACTCAATAAATATACATCAAATTGTTTGTTGAATTAACTTCAAGCAAACTACTTCTCCTTATAAGTAGAAGGCCAGGTGCTCAAAATAAAAGGTCTGTTTAGGCAATTGTTTTTAGCAGAATTCCAAATTTACTCCAGACTCCTTCCTTAGATATTTGGATTGAGTAGATTAGGAATGGGACTGATAAATCGCCATTTTAAAGCCTCAGGTGATTTTTTACAAGATCAGACTGAGAAATAATGTCTTATATCATCCAAGCATTGATTTAATAAATCATTGCAGACATCGGCTTTAATATTCATCTAAACAAATAAAATGAAGTAGTCTGGTAGTAAGGTTGAAGACTTTATTGCTTCCTTTAGGTTCCCTCTAAATAAGAGAAAATGTCTTTGAAGCTATAATTTTGGAAGTACTGCCGTTTATCGAGAGGACCATCACTGGCAAATTAATATTAAGTATCAAATTCAGGAATACATTGGGGACTTCCAGACATTTCACATGATTTTAAAATATAAGGTTTTCTGGTCTTTTGAATTAAAAAAGATAATGATGAAGACATAAGTATCAGACTCAGTTTTCCTTATAGTTATTTAAATCACTATTGGCAATTTATGTGACTTGTTAAAGTAAAGGGGCCTTTTAAACTGTGTTACAGTATATTTATGTATTTCGTACACTGAATATTTTATCACTAGCTTTCAATGAATTGTTTTATTGTACTGAATTTATCGTAACAAGATATTTATTACATGTTCTCTTATTCGTGTTGTTACCCTGCTCAGTGAAAAATAATTTATATTTTCATGACATTTACTTGTTGATAGTAGTTTTTATAACCTTCATTTTTTTTCTACTATTCATTTTTCCATGATGATTTGTTATATAAAGATTTTACAACAGCCTCCTAAGTTTTATGCACGATGAATCATAATAATGGCAAACTGTCTCCTTGTGTATGAAGTCAATAACAGAATGAAAATATGTTATTATTACAATATTTTATAATTAACTATAAATGATGAAAATCTTGGCCAAATCTTAATACATGTATATCTATTCATTTGGATATTGATTATTTTTTCATTGTTTTATAGTTATAAGGACAGATACCCAGTATTCAGGTGACAAATTATGATGGATTATGTTCCTATTTATTTGGCTGTGTATCAGAAACCAAATAAAATTGGCTAAATAGAGAAAATCCAACTGGAATGCTCTATTTACTGGGATAACTTGTATTTAAAATTATAGGCTGAAAGATATACACTATATTGCAGTGTTACCTCAATCAACAAGGTAAAATTAAATTATGCCCAACACGTAGTCTGTATTAAATCTATCTTATTCATATTTTAATCCTATGAATAATAGTGATATATGTAGGATTTCTGATAAATATCTACTAAATAACTTTATGATTCCTCAAAACACTTCACTCCTTTACATTGTTGGATAACAATTTATCAAACTACACTCTTAGACATTCCCCCACTTTCTTCCTAAATTAAATCTTAATGTTACTTGCAACTGCCAAATATTGTTCATTCTGAAAGATGTAGTAGAGGAGTTGGAGATTTTTTGAAGTGCCTAGTCAAGCCCAATGATCCTGCTTCTTTCTGCAAGATGGGTTGGGAGAATGGGGCCAGGGAGTTGATTCACTAGATAAGGGACTCTGTTTTCTCCTTTACACTTTTCCCAAGCACACTGAAACATGTCATCAATTAGTTCTCCATTTAAGTTAAGGATCTACTTTTATAAAAGGCAGATCAACTTTATGGGCTTCAATTATTATGTTTTTTCTTTGTCATTCCTTTCTGCCAATTTGAAGGAATTTTACAGTCTTTGATTCTGCTACCTCTATCTCTCCTCTTATTGCTCAGTTCATCAACCTCTTCTAACATACCTTCTCCTTAGCTGTAGCTTCAAATATACCAGTGTCAGCTGTAATAAAGCAGTTAACAAAAATCATTAAATCAGCAAACATAATTTTAAAAGTAATGCTAAGTCAATGAGCTGTTCCATGATGGCTTGAAAGGGGTATTTTGGATCAAGTTCATGAGCTTTCGCACTGGTCAGTAGACTGTTTTGGTTATATTGATTCCTGGGAAATACACAGCTGAAATGTGGAAATTTATGAATGGAAGTGTTAAGTTTACTCATTAAATTTGGGCCATTAACATAATAAGTCAACAACAAAATATTAATATGGAGGGTTTATGCATTCCAATTTTTCATGGAGTATAAGATTAAATAATGCAGAGGATATAATCCACACATATATAAAACAGTGTGCTTATATTTTTACACAGTAATAACAATTACCTAAGGTGTGAATCAGCACCGAGCTGTAGGTTTTTACTATCTCTTCTCTGATATGGGTTCATCGAAGATGAATATGTTCTTATTCAATTTTCCATCTTTTTATTCCCAGCCTCACACAGTGCATTTTCTCTAGGTATCAGTAGATACTTGTTGAATGAATAACTATCTAGATTACCCAGGCCTTATAATATAGCTATGCAATCTGTTGCTTACCTATTCAGAAGATAATACTCTCTTTGAAGATAGGGGCCTTATCTAATTCATGTCTATTTCCCTTACCACTTCACACATTTTGTTGAATATGCATGCATCCAAAAAACATTTTTTAATTGAATGGAATTGAGTAGAGGAAGGTATTAATGAGACCAAGACAATTTGTCCTATCTTGGAGTCATGCAGTTTGGACTCACACATACTATATATGTAGGTTGAATCTCTAAATATAATTTATGTTAACAACCTGGGAAATGTGAGCTTTTGGTTTTTAAAATAATGGGCCAGAAAATGCTCATGGATTAAAGCAGCGTTTGTGAAAGTGTGCTAGGTAAAATCTAGGGTTATACAGTGTTCTCAAGGAGGTAAATGAAAGCAAAATGTAGCTCTCCATGACTTCCCTTGAAAAAAAATCATCTTTTATCTGTTGAATATATTACATTCATAAGTTTTCATTCTATAAAGTGTTCCTGGAGTTTAACTCTCATCACAGTAAGTCTAGTTAATAGCCATCATTTCATATAGATACAAAAAAGTTTGTTTTATTCTTGTGATGAAAACTCTTAGGATTTACTGTCTTAACAAATTCAAATGTACTATACAATAGCGTTAACTATAGTCACGTTATAGATTACATCCTTACTACTTATTTATCTTATAACTGGAAGTTTGTACCTTTCTACCACCTTCCCTTAATTTCCCTTCCTCCCACCAATCCGCTAACTCTGAAAATATGGATTTCTAATCGATTTTTAATATAGTCATCCTATTAGTGCATTGAAACATTAAGAAATAGAATTATCATACCAAAATGATTTGATTCAATCATATTGAGGTCATAATCAGTGCTCCATCATATTATTTAAGTGGTATTAAAATTAACATTGATTTCATTAAGCAAATATGTCTTTCTATTCCCTTGAGCATCTTTCTGGTAAGAAGGTCAAAATTGTCAATTTTTCACAAATATAAAAATTGACTTGATAAAAAACTTAATCTTTTTCTATATTTTTTTCTCAATGTATATTTGGAATTAATAAGCAAAGCTTGAAAGTTCTTTTTTCAGGAATGATAGTACATTGGGAAGAAATTAGCAGTCATTGGTAACACATCCCTTTATTGCAAAAGGTTTCAAATTGTGTCTCGTGAGAATTTGTCCTGCTATTCAACATGATCTCTACTCATATGTGGCTATTGAGCTCTTGAAATGTGGCTAATCCAAGTTGAGAAGTGCTACAATTGTAAAACACACATTGTATTTTGAAGACTTAGTCCAAAAATGTAAATATTTCATCAATCATATTTACATTGATGACATGTTGAAGCTAATATTTTTCATATATTGGGTTAAGTAAATATATCACTAAAATTAATTGAATCTATTTCTTCCTATTTTTTTTAACATGACTACTAGAAATATTAAAAGCATCTATGCATCTATGCACTTTGTATTTCCATGGGACAGCTCTGCCCTAAAAGTTTCTCCAAAGCTGGGGATAAATTGTTGAAAGAAAACAAAAAGGCAGGTCTTTGAGTCCTACTCTTCTACTCAACAAAAGCAGCTCTGATTTAACTTGTTCCACATAGTTGGCTTCTGCCTAAGATTTTGTTTTTAAAAAAAGTTGCTAAGATCAAAGAAAGATTTTTTATTAATTAAATAAAATGTTTCATATTTAGGAATGAAAGACATTGTTTTAGACACTTTTTTATTATTATTGATTTCAGAGAGGAAGGGAGTGGGAAAGAGAGGTAGAAACATCAATGAGAGAGAATATTGTTTGGCCGCTTCCTGCATGCCCCACACTGTGGATCGAGCTTGCAATCTGGGTATATGCCCTGACCCTGACCTCCTGGATCAGGGCATATACCCAGTGGCCTCCTGGTTCACAGGCCCATGCTCCACCACTGAGCAATGCCAGCCAGGTGCTGAGACATGTCTTATGAATCACTTATAACCCCCTCTATTTTGTTTTTGTCTTTTGTTCCTCTTCTACCTGGTATCTGATTCAATGACCATGCATTTCACTTTGCCTTAACAATTTGTAAACCCACTGTCTCATTTTAATTATTAACTTTGTTCCCTTTCTATCTCATAAGTGCTCCACTTTAAACTGTAAGTTGTATGGTCACCTTGGTTCTGACTAATTTTTTCAAGTACGACCTCAGAGTCCCTGACATCCTACTCTCACAGAACCCCTTTTACCTCATGTCCCAGGGTTCCCTGTTAACATTGCCATAAGCACAGTCATGAAATCAGTGTTCTTGCCCATTAACGAGCAACTTAGAAACACAGAGGAATTGAAATCTCATGAGCAAATCTTTAACCTATGGGAGGAGCAAATTAATTATTATTTCTGCTTTCTCTTCACACCCTTCCCTACCAGGGATAGTCTACATATAGTCTATATAACTTGGGAGTAGGGTGGGGGGTGCACAGGCAATCAGTTCCAAGAATCAGGTAATTACATTTAGTAGTGAAGCTCAATACAAGATCTGTATATTGCACTGTGTACCCACCACCCATAGTCAAATCTTCTCCTGTCATCTTATATTAGAACCTCCTTTCCCCCCCACCCCATTCCTTCTGGCAACTACTCCACTGTTGTTTGTGTTCATGAATTTCAGTTTTATGTCCCACATATGAGCAAAATCCTATGGTTCTTACTTATTCTGACTGACTTATTTCACTTCGCATAGTATTCTCAAGGTCCATACAGGCTGTTGCAAATGGCAGTATCATAATAATAAAAGGCCAATGGCCATAACGACCAAAACAACCAAATGAACAGTCACCAGGAAGTGCATGGAGCACCTCTTGGGTCCTCCCCCATGGCCCATAGGCTCCTATCACAACAAGGATGGCAGCCAACGAGCAGGCGGGTCAGCAGGCGGTTGGGTGTGGGGAGGTGGTCATGGTGAGGTCGTTATGTTATGCCTCCGGTTTGGGTGCAGGGCCACAGCAAAGAGGCCTGGCCTCTGTGCCACAGCCCTGTGGTAGGGCTGGAGGCATAACAACCTCATTGACACCTCTGCGACGTCTGTGGATCAAGCCTGGAGAAAGAGGCAGAGCCTGATCAGCAGTGCCATGGCTTCTGTGGATCAGGCCTGGAGATAGGCCCAGAGAGAGAGACAGCTGTCAGTGGGCCATTCTGCATTTCCCAGAGGAGCAAATGGCTGCCTAGCAGGTGGAGCTTTTGATGTTGACTGGCATAGAAACAAACCAATCAGAACTAAATCTGGGTGAACTGTGAGGAGCCAATGGCTGACTAGGAGGCAGAGCTTTTGACACTGACTGGCATAGAAGCCAGCCAATCAGAATCAAATCTGGGTGAAGTGTGAGGAGCCAATGGCTAACTAGGAGGCGGAGGTTTTGATACTGACTTGCATAGAAACTGACCAATCAGAGCCAAATCTGGGTGAAGTGCCAGAAGCCAATGACTGCCTAGGAGGTGGAGCTTTTGACGCTGACTGGCATAGAAACTGACCAATCAGAACCTAATCTGGGTGAACTGCAAAGGCTGAACCTAAGGTGGGCGCTGAGGAGGGCTTTTAAGGGCAACAGCTGTTTGGTGTAAGGTGAAAGAAAGCGGTTCAATTTTTTAATGACCAGCTTGGCAAGCAGTTGGGGGCGAACTGGCCTGCAGGCAAGGGCCATTGGGGGCAACCAGGCCAGCAGGGGAGGACAGTTGGGGGCATTAGGCAGGCAGGCAGGTGAGTGGTTAGGAGCCAGTAGTTTAAGCCCGATTGCTGGTTTAAGCCTGATCCCAAGAGGTTGGACATCCCCTAAGGGTTCCCAGATTGGAGAGGGTGGAGGCCAGGCTGAGGGACACCCCCCATGCATGAATTTCATGCACCAGGCCTCTAGTTTCTTGTAATAAAGTAAGCTAGGGAAAATGTTATTAGGAAAATCATAAGGAAGAGAACATAGATGTACAATGCAGGTGTATATCAAATGACCACATTATACACTTTAATTATAAATAATTTTATTTGTTAACTAGAGGCCCATCCCTCAGCCTGGCCTGTGGGGATCAGGCCAAAACTGGCTCTCTGATATCCCCCGAGGGGTCCTGGATTGTGAAAGCTCAGTTCTCAGGTGATGCACACTGGAATCAGGCTTCCTCCTTTCTGGTTCTGGGTGGGTCACCTGAGAACCACAGCTGCCACGTCACCACAGCTCGGCAGCTCCTGCATTGAGCGTCTGCTCTCTGGTGGTCATGGCACATCATAGCTACTGGCTGGACAGTTGGACAGTCAGATGGTCGCTTAGGCTTTTATATATATAGATAGATGATATCTCAATAAATCTTTGAAAAAGTAATTTATCAACATCATTGGCAGGGCCAGAAGTATAAAGAAATGGATAGTGTTTCAATCAGTCAATATCTTGGGCAACAGTTGCAGAAAAATATAGCTTTGAGGAGTTATATCTAAGTTCTTACCATATTGGCAATCCGTAAGAGATACCAGCGCTTACCCTAGACAGAAAGATAAATATCCCCCCTGCATAAGGTTGATGTCGGTCTCAATAGTGGTCACTTGTAATGGTATCCATGTCCAGTAAAATAAAGACATTTGGGGTTTAGACTGGTAGAAGCTTCAAGGAAGAGCAATATAAAAAAGAGAGCAGAAATACCTGAAAAACATACTCTATTCTGGAACACACAGGTATAAACTGTCATATGTAAACAATTTGAAGCAATGAGATGGAGGGTGGGATATAGATTGAATCATGTCTCCCCTCTTGATTCATATGCTGAAACCTTGACCCCTAATGTGATTTTATTTGGAGGTAAGGGATTTAAGAAGTTAATTAAGGTTAAATGGGATCATAAGGGTGTTTTCCTCATAGGAAAAATTAGTGTCTGTAAGAAAAGACACAGGAGACCTCTCTCTCCCATCTTACAGGTGCTGTAAGTTCTGACATGGAGCCAGAAGATCTGGTACAATGAGCATAGGTCAGGACGAACTCATTTGTGACTTCAAACTGTTAGTGAAGCTGCATTTTTGAAGACAGAATCCCATATGCGGATCAAGGAAAATAGTTTTGATCAGTGCTTTTTGTTAGTTATATTCTGATTTCTGGAAGAATGTATATCATTTTGAATGGCTCCCTAAGGCAAAAGCTTGCGAAGCTTATCCAGAGGGGCAACACAGGGCTAATGAAAGCCTTGGGATCTGTACAGGATAACAGAAATACAGAGAGAAGAGCAAAAGATTGGAAACTTTGGAAATTCAGGGCCATGAACTTTTGCCATTTACAAATGTCAGGCACCCTGATCATCAGATAGAAATATAGGATATCCATTATATGAAAAAAAAGGATTAATTGGGTTTTCCTAAACCATGGAGATGATTTTCTGGTAATGTGATATACTTATGTATATTGGGAATATACATTTGATCTCAGAAAAAATAGTTTCTTGACAGATTTCTGATTTTAACCCAACTTTGGGTGTAGCAAATATTAGAAGCCAATTTGGAACCACCTTTAAAGAATAAGTACATACAAGGAAATGGGTCAAAATAGTAACAGCCCTTTTATGTGGCTACTGGGATTATGAGTGGCAGTGTAGTGATGAAGAATATAGGCTCTCAAGCTAGACTGGTTTTGAATCCAAACTTTCACATTTATAAGTGTGACAGCCTTGGAATAAGACGTAAATACTCTGGTTCCCAGGTCGATGTTCAACCACTGAGAAACCCTGTCCAGGTCAAACTTAAGTATTCTGTACCTCCATTTCTTTATTTGTATAAGGGAAATGACATTTTCTGCCTCATGTTGTGAGCATTAAATTAAATAATCAAAGGAAAAGCAACTATTACACTGTTAGCTATTATTTTCTTCAAAATTTTCTACAATAAATTTATATTCCTTTAATAACAGAAAAATGTTATATTAAAAGACATATCCTTTATTTTGTGTCTTGCAGCTTTGGATTTGGATAAGGTTTGAGATGAGAACATATGATTAGCCATTTATTTTGTAATCTGAATTATAGATGAAGAATGTATATACACCCTACATTTTAATGCCCATAGCTGTTGCATTCCATTTCTGACAGTGATCCACTGTGGGAGTATACATGTTATTTAACCCCTTTTTGTAAAATGAGGATAATAATACTGAGCTTGTGTGCTCATGGTGGGGATAAAGTTACATACACATGAAAGTCTCCTCCCTGCATAATGGCTAGCAGAAAATAGGCATTCAATCAATATCAGTTACCATCACCCACCACTCACCTTTAACAGGTTAGACCAAGTAGTCTGGCATGTACTACATTCCAGTACATTCCTTTCAATATAGGAATCAATTCCTGGTCACTAAATATATATTTTTGCTAATGTTTTCATATAGACAATTCCCAGAGGTACTTAGGTTGTGTGGCCAAAACATAATTATATCATTTTTTGCAATAACGATGGGACAATCTATAAGATATATCTTCAATGTCAGTTTTCTACATGGTGTACAAATGACTACATCATTTCAGGAAGTTCCTCTAATTGAAATTAAAACCATGTCCAAAAAAATGAATAAATAAAACCATGTCCAGTTTGAAATTCCATTATCTGTGCAGTTTGATTAGCCTAAGGTGTAAGTCAGGGAGATCTTTTAATATCAATGCCTCCATAGAGATGACATATCATCATCTGAGGCATGAAGTGGCAGATGCCTATTCATAGCATGACAATTTATTTTTGCCAAAAATACTAGGGTACTGCCACTATGGTAGCATATTTGACACTGCAGCTTTGCCCTGCAAAGAATGTCAAAATATACTTGTAATTAATGTAAAGTATGCACACATAACCACTGAGGATATTATGGGATGTCTTGTGATTTATAATGGTAGGAAGGACTTCTTTTGTCAATTTTTGTTCACTTCTATTTTGTTCATGGGATTGCCCTTGAGTAGTTAGCAATTGTTGTTTCATAGCCATCTGGCATTTTGTGGCTAGGCACATCTCCAAACTCATAAGGTGAAATATCAATTGTAAAAAATAGAGGTTTATGTTCTCTATAATGTACTAACACAGGCTCTGAAGTCAATAACTGTTTGCTAGTTTAAAAAAAACCTTAAAACTGGAAATCCAGTGCCATAGATTATCAAACAGACCTACTCCCACAGTCCAAGCAGGTGGTACAGCTCAGCAGAAGTTGCCTTTAATGAAATAAAAGTTGATACATTGAATTATGGCAGCACCCCCTTGAAGTCTGCCCATTTCTAAAGACAGTTTAAAGACCCATTTTGGTTTTGGAGTAGTTATCTTACAAATTATATTAAATAAACATTAGCAGCACTGAAATAATAGAGTAAGTTATTCAAATTTTCAGAGGACTATTTCTTCTCTGAACCTAAGTTCCAGATATGTAGTGATTAAGGGTAGGAATTTTAAATATCAGGGAGACCTTTATTTGAATCCTTCCTCTATCAAATTCCTGTGATGTTTAATGAATTACTTATCTCTCTGAGCCTCAATGTTCCCATCTGTAAAGTGTAAATAGTCCCCAGGTTTGATAGTCCCCAGGTTTGTTTTGAATTAAATGAGTTCACATCATCTCTAATCCACTAGTCTTACTGTTTCAAACTTTTACATTCAGAACTTCACAATATAGAATTGTCAAGGTTAGCAATGACTTCTACATTGCTCTCTCAGCAGCATTCAATCCAGCTGACCATGTTTCCCCTTAAGCATTACACTCTGTTCACTTTGCATCCTCCTCTCTTCACTTCTGGGACACCACATTGTCTTTTTTTTAATACTTTTTATTTATTTTTATTTATTTCAGAGAGAACGGGAAAGGGAGAGAGAGAAACATCAATGATGAGAGAGAATCATTGACTGGCTGCCTTCTGCATGCCCCCTACTGGGGATCGAGCCCTCAACCCAGGCATGCGCCCTTGCCTGGAATCGAACCTGGGACCCTTCAGTCTGCAGGCTAACGCTCTACCCATTGAGCCAAACCAGACAGGGCACGGCATAGTCTTGATTGTCAACTGAGTTTGACACGTCCACTTAAGGTCCTTTGTGAGCTCAACTTTCTCCTTGCAATCTTGAAACCAGGCGTGTCTGAGAACTCACTGTTGGTGTCCTTCTGTTTTCTTCTCTATACTTCACTCTTCTTTTTTCTTCTATAATCACTTTCTAGGCAATTCAATTCTAGCATCATGGCTTTAAATACCATTTGCAATTTTCAAATTTCTATCTATCTAAAACTGAGACCTTTATCCTGAATCCATATCTATATATTACAGTTTCCTTGACATTGCTACTCAGATATTTAATAAGCTTCTGCAATTAATATGTCAAAAAAGACCTCTTGATTTTCATCCACAGCAACAACTTGTTGCTCATTCAACTATCTCCAGTTTACTAAATTCACAACAATAAACTTTGGTTCCTTAAACAAAAAACCTATAATTCATAATTAATTCTTTGCTTTCCTTGATTTTCCATATCCAATGCATTCCCAAATGCTATGGTTTTATTTCCAAAACAAGTCCTCAATCAGGTCCTTCTCACTATCTCTAGTATCTCTGGTACTACCATTATGATCCAAAATCACAGCTACTGTCACCCTGACTAATTAAACAGCCTCCTAATGGATATCCCTGATTATATCCCTTCACCCTCACTATTGATTCTTCCAATAATAAATAAAAGAAACATTAAAAAATGGAAATCAAAGCATACCCTTTTTCCTGTGTACTTCAATGGAGTGACAGTGCTCTCAGGATAAAACCCATGTTTCTTACATCAACCCACAGGGTTTCTAAATGATCTAGTTCCTGATTACTTCTCCAACATGATCTATGTCATTCCTCCTCAATGAGCTATAGCCAAACAGGCCTCCCTTTCCAACTTCCTAAACTCCTTTGTAACCAATGCCTTGTATATATTTTTATTTATTGTCTGAAGTTTTACATATGTCTCCTTTTTCCCCAATTGACCCCCCACACCCAGCCATTTCCAACCAGGGCAAGCCCCCACTTCCCCAGTGTCTGTTGTGCATTGGTTATGCTAATATGCATGCATACAAGTCCTTTGGTTGCTCTCTAAACCCCCTCCCCTGCCATTTGTCTCTGGATCTATTCTTGTTCATCAAATTATGTTGTTCATTATAATCCATAAATGAGTGAGATCATGTGCTATTTATCTTTCTCCGACTGGCTTATTTTGCTTAGCCTAATGCTCTCCAGTTCCACCCATGCTGTTGCAAAGGCAAAAGTTCCTTCCTTTTTATAGTGGCATAGTAT
>NW_006299517.1:334989-335549 GCF_000327345.1 Myotis davidii
TCCTTTCTGATTGGTGTTTCTGGTTTCTTGGGATATATTCCTAGAAGTGGGATCACAGGGTCAAATGGGAGTTCCATTTGTAGCTTTTTGAGGAAACTCCATACTGTCTTCCACAGTGGCTGCACCAGTCTGCATTCCCACCCAGCAGTGCAGGAGGGTTCCTTTTTCTCCACATCCTTACCAGCACTTGTTTGGTGATTTGTTGATGATAGCCATTCTGAGAAGCTTGAGATGGTATCTCATTGCTGTTTTGATATGCCTCTCTCAGATGATTAATGACTTTGAACATGTTTTCATATGTCTCTGGGCCCTCTCTATGTCCTCTTTAAAAAAGTGTCTATTTAGATTCTTTGCCCATTTTTTGTTGGATTATTTATCTTCTTTTGTTAAGTTGTATGAGTGTTCTGTAAATTTTGTAGATTAAACCCTTATCAAAAATATCATTGGCAAATATGTTCTGCCATGCAGTGGGCTTTCTTGTTGTTTTGTTGATGGTTTATTTTATTTTATTTTTTAATTCTTTTTTTCTCTGAAAGTTTTAAAAATACCGGTTGATATTT
>NW_006299517.1:336294-338750 GCF_000327345.1 Myotis davidii
GTTTTCTATGTATAGTATCATGTTGTCTGCAAATAAGGACAATTTTACTTCTTTTCCAATTTGGATGCCTTTTATTTTTTCTTCTTGTCTGATTGCTATGGCTAGTATTTCTATTACTATGTCAAACAGGAGTGGTGAAAATAGGCATCCTTGTGTTGTTCCTGTTCTTAGGGGAAATGGATTAGTTTTTTGCCCATTGAGTATGAAGTTGGCTGTAGGTTTGTCATATAAGGCTTTTATTATGTTGAGATATGATCCCTCTATTTCCACTTTGCTGAGAGTTTTTATCAAGAAAGAATGTTGGATTTTGTCAAATGCTTTTTTTCTGCATTGATTGATATGATTATGTGATTTTTAGCTCTCAAATTGTTTATGTTATGTATCACATTTTTTGATATTCAGATATTGTACCATCCTTGCATGCCTGGAATAAATCCCACTTGGTCATGGTGTATGATCTTTCTAATATAATGCTGAATCCAATTTGCTAGAATTTAGTTGTGGATTTTAGCATCTATATTCATCAAGGATATTTGCCTGTAGTTCTCTTTTCTTGTGGTGTCTTTATCTGGTTTTAGAATTAGGGTAATGCTGGATTCATAGAAAGAGCTTGGAATTATGCCTTCCTCTTGAATTTTTTTGAAGAGTCTGAAAGAATAGACTTTGGTTCTTCTTTGAATGCTTCATAAAACTCCCCTGTGAAACCATCTGGCCCTGGACTTCTGTTTGCTGCAAGATTTTTGATTACTGCTTTCATTTCTTGGATAGTTATCACCCAATTAAGATTTTTTTTATTCTTCCTGATTGTGTTTTGGAAGGTTGTATTTTTCTAGGAATATGTCCATTTCTTTTATGATTTTTTACAGAGAGGAGGGGAGCGGGATGGAGAGTTAGAAACATCGATGAGAGAGAAACATCAATTAGCTGCCTCCTGCACAACTCCCACTGGGGATGTGCCCACAACCCAGGTACATGCCCCTGACCGGAATCGAACCTGGGACCTTTCAGTCCACAGGCCGACGCTCTATCCACTGAGCCAAACCGGTTTTGGCGAGGAGGATAGGTTTTAGTTCTTCTTTGAATGCTTGTTAGAACTCCCTTGTAAAGCCATCGTGACCAAGGCTTTTGTTTCCTGGAAGATTTTTTTATCACTGCTTCAATTTCTTTGGTAGCCTATTCAGGTTTTTTTATTCTTCCTGATTGAGTTTTGGGAGCTTATATTTTTCTAAGAATACTAGAGGCCCCATTGTCTCTCAGCCCAGCCTGCACCTTCTCCAATCTGAGAGATTGGAGGTCCAACTGCCGATGTCTAAACCAGCAGCCGGGCATCACTCTCACAATCTGGGACTGCTGGCTCCCAACTGTTCACCTGCCTGCCTGCCTGATTGCCCATAACCACCTCTACCTCAGCCTGATCACCCTCTAACCCAGCTGTGGGCAAACTATGGCCTCCGGGCTGGATCCGGCCCATTTGAAATGAATAAAACTAAAAAAAAAAAAAAAAAAAGACCATACCCTTTTATGTAATGATGTTTACTTTGAATTTATATTAGTTCACACAAACACTCCATCCATGCTTTTGCTCCGGCCCTCGGTCCAGTTTAAGAACCCATTGTGGCCCTCGAGTCAAAAAGTTTGCCCACCCCTGCCCTAACCACTCCCCTGTCAGCCTGATTGATGCATAACTGCTCCCTTGCTGGCCCAATTGCCCCCAACTGCCCTCCCTGCCAGCCTGGTCACCCCCTAGTGCCCTCCCCTGCTGGCCTGATTGCCCACAACTGCCTCCCCTGCCAGCCATCTTGTGTCTGTGGGTTCCGCTATCTTTGCAGGCATGGTAGTCAATTAGCATACTCCTTCCTTATTGGCTGTGGGTGTCACCATCTTTGAGGGCAGTGCAGTCAATTAGCATATTCCCTCCTTATTGGCTGTGGGAGCTGCCATTTTGAAACAGTTTGAGGGTCAATTAGCATATTCAATCTTTATTAGATAGGATGTCCACTTCATCTAGGTTGTCCATTTTTTTGGAATAGAGGTTGCCATACTATTTTTTCGTAATCATATGTATTTCTGTGGGATAGGTTATTACGTCACTTCTTTCATTTCTGATTTTGTTTAGTTGGGTCCTCTCTCTTTGCTTCTTGGTGAGCCTGGCTAGAGGTTCATCAATCTTGTTTATCATTTCGAAGAACCAGCTCTTGGTTATGTTGATATTTTGTTTTGTTTTGTTTTGTTTTTTTGTGGTTTTTTTTGGTCACTATGTAGTTTATTTCTGCTCTGATCTATATTATTTCCTTTCTTCTGCTTACACTGGGCTTTTCTTGTTGTTCTCTTTTAAACCCTTTGAGTTGTAGGTTTAGATAATTTATTACCATTTTTTCTTGTTTTCCAAGGTAGGCCTGTATAGCTATGAACTTCCCTCTCAAGACTGCTTTCACTGTGTCCCATAGATTTTGGTT
>NW_006299517.1:338804-348926 GCF_000327345.1 Myotis davidii
AAATTTCTTCTTTGATCTCTTTGGTAATCCAATCATTCTTTAATAGCATGTTACTCAGCCTCCAAGTGTTTGAATTTTTTTGATTGTTTTTATTGTAGTTGATTTCTAATATTATGCCATTGTGGCCTGAGAAGATGCTTGATATGATTTCTATCTTCTTGAATTTGAAGAGAATTTGCCTGTGTCCCAATATGTGGTTTATCTTTGAAAAATGACCCTTGTGCACTTGAGAAGAATGTATATTCTGTAACTGTGGGGTGAAATGTTTTGAAGATGTCAATTAAGTTCATCTGATCTAGTGAGTCATTGAGGATAGCTGTTTCTTTGCTTATTTTTTTGTCTAGAGAATTTATCCAGTCATGTCCATGGGGTGTTAAAGTCCCCTACTATGACTGTATTGCTGTCAATCTCTCCCTTGATAGTCTCCAGAAGTTTTTCTTTATGTATTTGGGTGTTCCTGTATTGGGTGCATATGTGTTTACCAGAGTTATATCTTCTTGTTGAATTGCTCCCTTTAGTATTATGAAGTGGCCTTCCTTATCTCTTGTTATGGCCTTCACTTTGAGGTCTAATTTGTCAGATATAAGTATTTCTACCTCAGCTTTTTCATTTCCATTCACCTGAAAAACCTTTTTCCATCCCTTCACCATCAGTCTATGTGAGTCCTTCATTCTGCGGTGGGTCTCCTGCAGACAGCAGATATTATGGTTCATGTTTTCTTATCCACTCAGCTACTGTATGCCTTCTGATTGGGGCATTTAATCCATTTATATTTAAAATTATTATTGATAGGTACTTGTTTCTTGCCATTTTTATTCGTTATGCCTGTGTTTCTACTTCCCTTCTTATTTATTCTTTTTACAGCAGTCCCTTTAGCATTTCTTGCATTGATGGTTTGGTGGTAATAAACTCCCTTAGTCCTTTTTTGTCTGTGAAGCTCCTCATTTCACCTTCAACTTTGATTGAAAGCCTTGCTTGGTACAGTATTCTTGGCTTCAGATTTTTTGCTTTGCATGACTTTGTATAATTCATTTCATTCTCTTCTGGCCTGATGTGTTTCTGTTGAGAAATCAGTCAACAGTCTGATGGGAGATCCCTTGTAGGTAGCTTTCTGTCTCTCTCTGGCAGCCTTTAAGATTCTTATGTTGTCATTTGTGTTTTCCAACCAATTTAATTATAATCTGTCATGGTGGTGGTCTTCTGGGGTTCATCTTGTTTGGGACTCTGTGAGCATCCTAGACTTGTGTGAGTTTTTTCTTCTTCCCAATATCAGGGAAGTTTTCTGTCATTTATTCAAACAGGTTTTCTATTCCTTGTTCAGTTTCCTCTCCTTCTGGGACCCCTATCATGCAGATGTTGTTTCGTTTCATGTTGTCCCAAAGTTCCCTTAGGCTCTCCTCCTGTTTTATAAGTTTGTTTTTTTTTTTTCCAGTTGCTGCTCTGCTTGGGTATTTTTTTTCCTACCTTGTCTTCTAGCTCACTAATGCGGTCCTCCGCTTCTTCTCGTCTACTGTTGATGCTTTCTATTGTGTTCTTTATTGCAGCAATGTCATTTTTCATTTCTTCTTATTTTTTCATTTCCTCTTATTTTTTCATTTCCTCTTGTTTCTTACAAATATTGTTGAATGTGTCTTCCATCCTTTTCAGCATCCTTATGACCATTGCTCTGAATTCTTTCTCTGACATATTGCTTGCCTCCATTTCGTTTACTTCCTTTTCCAGTGATTCACACTTTTCTTTCATATGGAGGCTGTTTCTTTGTCTCCCCTTGATCGCTCCTCTCAGGGTGTATGTTTATGTGACTCTCCCTCTCCTTCATTGACTTAAAGGCACAAAATACAACACAACAAGACAAAATGCAAAGGGCAACAAACACAAATGTATTCATGATACCAATAACCCCAAACAAAGGTGACCACCAGAGAAAAGAGAATTAGGGTATTGACAAGAGTGCAACAATGATATTGAGAAAAAATATGAGAAAAAAAAAGAGAAGAAAAAAGAAGGGGGAAAATATATGTATTTGGGGAGAAAACTCCAAAAAAAAAAAACCCAATAGCAAATCCAAAAAATGCAAACAACAAACACCCTGAGACAAATGCAAACAACAAACAAAAACTAATCCAAAAAATACAAACAACAAATACTCAAACAGTTAGCACCCATCTGAATCTGAGGAGGCAGAGCTCTCTCCGCAATCTCTGACCTTTCTGTCCACAGATTGCCTCACCAACTGTGTTTAGCCATTTCCGGATGTATGATATTCAATTCAGCTGTTTCTTCTATCTCCTCTGTGAGAAGGGCAGGGCCCATGTGGGTATTAGGCGCTGCTTTGTCTCCCCCTGGACAAACATCTAGGCACCCATGGCTGGGGAGACTGGAGTCTCAGTGTTTGTGGGTTCAGAGCTGAGGCAGCTTGTCCCTGTGTGTTGTGTTTGTAGGGTCCTGGGAGGTATCCAAGGTCTCCCCCATTGAAGGTAAGGCTTGGCTTCAGATCACAGCCACTATCCCCTTCAAGATGGCACAGTCTCTGCAGCAGAGCTGGCCGCTCCAGGAGAGATTTTAGCAGTAATAGAGGCTGCCCGGCCAGGGGAGCCTGGTCTGCCAGTCCCCAACAGTCTTGTGGAATATAGCTGTCCCTCACTCACAAATACAGACACTCCCCACATATCTACACACTCTCCTTTTGCTGTCTCACTTGCACACTATTTTGCAGCCTGCCATCCCATTGGCCACCATCTTGGATCCTGCCTTGTATATTTTGATCCCATATCCTTCTATAGCTAACTTCTTTTCATCTCAGACCAAATGTGACCTCCTCAGAGAAGTCTTTATTAACCCCCACCCCTATTTATACTATCCTATCACACTGTTTACATCATTTATAGCACCTAATAGCTATAATTGTCTTGTTTCTTTACATGTTTATGTTTCCTCAAGTACAATGTATATCTTATGTAAGGAAGGATGTTGTTTTCTAGAATAGTTTCTATGCCTTAGTATTGTTCAGAATGTATTTGTAAAATGAAGACTTATACAAACAATGCATATGGTCATTATTTAGAACAATGTCTATGTTAAAAAAATGGTAACTATAATTAATATTAAATGAGTAAATTAATATGAGAAGGAGGACAGAAAAGGAAAAGGAGGTCAGTGGAGGGATAAGGAAAAGTAGGGAGGACTTGGGAAGAAGGTGAGGAATTTCTTAAGTATTTCTGTAAATTTATACTTTGTTGATTCAATGGTAAGAACATGATAGAAAAATGCTAAAAAACACTATTTCCATTAAGCTATGGCAAATTATAGGAAGGAAGTAAATTTTGAACTAACAGATAATACTTATAGCTCTCACCATGAGGGATGATTGGACTCATTTGTAGCATCAATTCTCATATTGTTAACAGGACACACATTCTCCATCAAATAGTGCACAATCTATAACCTTTCATACATAAATTTACTTGGGTTTATCAAACTCTCAAAATTTTTATCCTTTGTGGAAAGTGACATACCTCTTATTTAGAACTGAATATACAAACTTAGTTGGAATGTTGCTAATTCTGCCTTATAATGCCTCCATTCCCCAAAACAACTTGAAAATCTATAGGATTCTAATTCAAGCCCCTATATTTCTAAATGCAAACTTCTCTGAGCAGAAACACTCCAGTGTGTGTGTGTGTGTATGTGTGTGTGTGTGTGTGTGTGTAAAATCTTCCACAACATTAATCTTGATTGGTACCGTAGTTTAAATAGGTAGTGACTTGTTCTGCAAAAATTAGTTTGAACCCCATTTTCCTGCATTATTCTAACATAATGTCAAGGGCTCTATGTCTTTATGTTATATATATATATATATATTCTATGTATCTATCTATATATAGATATCAAAGAGGAAGGGAGAGGGGGAGAGAGATAGAAACATCAATGATGAGAAAGAATCATTGATCAGCTGCCTCCTGCATGCCCCCTACAGGGGTTTGAGCCTATATTTGGGCATGTGCCCTGACTAGGAATTGAACCAGAGACCTCTTGGTTAGTGGGTTGATGCTCAACCCCTGAGCCATACTGCCAGGCTTATGTTCTTCTTTTATAGTGGAAGCTATATCATTTGATATTTTAATGGCATATATTTTCCTTCACAATTAGGAATATTTAATCTGGTTTAATCATGTAGAACCATCATTGGAGGGTCATTGCATGAACTCTGCAAAGTTAATCTCAAACATATTTCCTCTTTCTATGTCTTTCTCTTTTTTTCTCTCTCCCTCCTCCCTCCATATATTTTGGCATGAGTATTTACTCTGAATGAGGTATCCTTTAAACAATCTCCCATACTGCAGTGTTAATGAAGACAGCACAGTCCTAACCCATTAACAGGAGCATTATCATTTGTGTAACTTAACATCGCTGAACAGAGTGATAATATTGATGAGATGTGGCTTTAAAAAGCAATGCTTTGATCAGAATGCAAACTCGTGCAGCCACTGTGGGAAACAGTATGGAGTTTCCTAAAAAAATTAAAAAATGGAACTGCTGTTTGACCCAACAATCTCACTTCTAGGAATATATCCTAAGAATCCCAAAACACCAGTCAGAAAGACTAAATGACCCTCTATGTTCATAACAGCAGTACTTACAATAGTTAAAATCTGGAAACATCCAAGTGCCCATCAGTAGATGAGTACATAAAAATGCTGTGTTACATCTACACAATGGAAAACTATGCAGCTGTAAAAAAAAAAAAAAAAAGAAACAAGAAAGGAGATTTTATCCTTTGAGTTGAGATACCATAAAGGGACCTGGAGATTATTATGCAAAGCAAAATAAGCTAGTCAGAAAAGACAAATATCACATGATCTTATTTACATGTAGAATCTAATGAACAAACTAAAGTGATGAACAAGATTCAGAGGCATGGATACATAGAACAGATTGACAGATCTCAGAGGGAAGGTGTGTGGTGGAGACAAGAAGAGATTAACCAAGAACATATGCATATATGCATAGTCCATGGACACAGACAATAATATATGTAGTGAAGACCAGGAGTGGGGTGGGGGCTGGGTGGAGGGGGGCAAAAGGAGGGAAATGAGGGACATCTGTAATACTGTCAACAATCCTATATAATAAAAGCGTAATATGCTAAGTGTCCGACCTATCGGTTGACTGTTTGGTTGGCCGTTTGACCAGTTATTATGACATGCACTGACCACCAGGGGACAGACTCTCTGACCAGTAGGTTAGCATGCTCCTGGGGTTCGGCTGATTGGGACTGGCTGAGAGGGCCAGACATGCCCTGAAGCCCTCCTGTGGTCCCTCCCCAGGTGGCCGGCCCCCATTGGCCTCAATCGGGACTGGGCTAGATGGTCCCATTAGGCTCCGATCATTAGTCAGGCTGAGGGATCCCACCTGTGCACAAATTCGTGCACTAAGCTTCTAGTAAAAAATAAAATAAAAAACAACATTCTCATCAATTATCTTAACTTATTTGCAGCAAGGATTATATATGTGAGGTTTTATTATTTTGCATATTAGCACCCCAGAAAGTAATTATGGATGTGTTCTTTTTGTTCTATTAGGCAGATTGGCAGTATAAAACTCTTCAATATACCAAGAAAGTCATTTTGAATATTCTGTGTCCTCAATTTTCGTGGTGGACTCCATATCCAATTGTTTATTAGGAGTACTGAGAGTAGACATACATTGTCTTCTGTTATCCTATGTTCTTGTTAAAGAAATCCCATTCTTGTTACCAAAAATCAAAATCAATAATTTAATAAAACATTATCTCATTTCAATGACACACTACTCTGCACTTAACCTACCTCAAACTATAGCACTTTAAAACTACAGGAATCCAAAGAAAATAAAACTCTAACTAGGATTCAAGGACAACACAAATATAAATGTTTAAGCACAGTTCCCTTTGCTACACACAACAGATTTAGAAATATGAACTCTAAGTAATATTTTACATTCTCTTCCTCCTACAGTTTTCATTTTCATGGGCTTTTGGTCTGCATGTTTCTAAATTGCTAAACAGATAAGATACTAAATAGTCTCTTTGGAAATGAATCCCATCAGGGAGTCATCAAATTTTACAGAACTGAGAACTTTTCATCATTTTACCTCCAACTCTTCTTAAGAGTTTTAAATAGTATGAATGTAGTAAAAATGTTACACCTGCTAGCTGTAAAATGAGCAATGCAAATGACAATATGTTAACTTCAGGGTGGGAATTAAAGTAGTGCACACATCATGTTTTCTGAATGAAACTTTCAAAATGGAGACTATCATATAGTTAGAGAATCTTTTAGGCAGGAGGCAAGTTTTTAAAAATCATTTATATAAGGCCATGTTTCCCAAAATATTCTCTTGTGGAACACTTGTTCTGTCAGATGTTTTGCAGAAAAAAGCATGTCTACTTGTCAAATTTTACTTTTATGGATCCTGCACTAGAAGATTCTTCTCTAGAAGATTCACTGTGCTACTGGTATATTAAAGACAGGAACATGAGCAACGGCAATAAAATATTGAGCCTCCTGAAAGAAGGGATCTCTAAATGTATTCATTTAATCTAATATTCCTCCCACCCACGCTATGTTACCCTTATTTATTCATCCTGTAGAACTTGCTTTAAAAACATTGATGAATCACCTTCTTGTCTAAACCAAATAGGAGGTCATTGCCCATTTCAAAGCCCAAACTTTCCCCTATACCCCAACTAATTTATTCTTCAGGTTATGTTTATTAGGAAAAATGCTCTTATAAAATTGCTGTCTGCTTTCAAAGCTCAACTCTTATATTTCAATGCAATAAAAAAGAGATATGAAAACAGTCAACAACTTCTTCCCTCTTCCTAGAGTGCCAGTTAATTGTCAATTCTTTCATTTACTCTGAAAATCCTTCTCTTGACTCTATTTCTATCTTTAAAACAAGGTTTCATCACTCACTTTCTTTTCACTGACAAAGTGCCAATTGGTTGTTAGTCCCATTAAGTCTATTTCAAATATTCCACTTGTATCTACTCACACACTATATTTATTTTCATACCTCTGTGCCTCTGCTTCTTCTATTCACTCCAGTAACAAATGGCCTTCTTCCAGCCTTTCATTTGCTAAATTAACAAACTACTTATTTTTCATTTCACATAGTACTTGTTCTTGAATGTTTTTCTTACTATCTACTTTCATAATAAATAATATTTTTTGCATTTTCACAGAAAATTACTTATGCAACTAACCTTGCTTAAATCTATGCTTAATTTCACCTCATATTAATAATATTTTTCCTATGTTTACAGCCTATAAACCTTTTGAAAGCAGGAGGCCATGAATTATTCTCCTCTATATTATGTAGAGCAGTGCCTTACACAAACTGTAATTAAATATACATTCATTGATTGAGTAAATGCCAAAAAAACTGAACTTTGAAGTGAGCTGTATTTACTCCAATGAAAATAATACCCACAATTAAATTCTATATTTTTGTAATAATAAAACGTTGTATGTACTTAAAACCCATATTCCTCTTATTTTTACATTGTGCACCTTTCTTTAATTTTTTTAATCTTCAAAAACCTGAGTTTTTATTCCAAAGGAGAATATGCTTCTTTTCCAAATATCCCATGAATAATTTATCACTTGAATTTTATTCTGAATTACATAGCATCAAATTCTTCTTGTTTGAGTTATATGACTAGCTTCTGTGCTTGCACCATCATATTAAGTTAATATAGGTATGGGGCATACAGGAGATATATAGGGATTAATGCAAAATGAAAATTTGACCCATAATGATTAATAATAATAATGAACTTCTCTTCATATCTCTGTCTCTCTTTCATCCCTGCCCATGCTGGAGCTCAGAATGCTGTATAATTAAAGTTTAATATGAAAAGAGAAAAATAATATTATGAAATACAAGTTCAAGTACTCAGGTAAAGTCCCAATGAACATTATCTTTATTTTCTTAAAAGTGCTACAACAAGAACAACAATAGTAAAATTAACCCACAAAGATGGGCTCAAGGCTGTGATGACAGTAGTGAAAAGAAATGACACAACATTCAGGGAATAGTAATAATGACCCCAGGTATTTATGACTTTGAAGTGAAGAGAAATGACCAACACAAATATTTTAAAGGGATAAGGGATATATAATCAAAGTTTTTCTGGGTCATTGCTTTCCTTATTCAATTGTGCCATAAAATGAACTCAACTATAAACATAAAGGATAATGAACCACAGTCATTCCTTCAACTCAACTCTGAAAAGAATCCAATTTAAAAATTAAATGTAAATATCAAATTGTGAATACATACATATATTTCCCAACAGACACTAATAAAAATGAGATGACATATTTTCTATAGTTATTTGATATAAACCAAAAGAGAATATTGTTGGGAAGATATTGAACAAAACTGGCACTTCATTCACTTTTATTCTCTGTTCTCAAATGTGCTTCACAGGGAATTATTGCAAGTCACATGTGTGATAAACTAATTTCCCTTTATAACTCTACCCCAAACCCCTAAGCCACCAAAATATACCACAGTTCCCAAACTCCAAGATCTTAACATCAAAACAAAAAGGGAAACCAAACCCATACAATAGCATCAACAAGAACACAAAAAACCACTTTGTACAATTCATTTATGAAGAAAGAAGCACATTTCCCAAGATGAAAAAAAAAATTTCCCACTCAGTATAAAAACACTGGTCCCAAAGCGCCAACATGCTGAAGCCCTGGGAAGGAGGCCCAGGCAGCAAAATAAAATCTCTCATTTCCCTGTGGGTCATAGAACATAAATAACACCAACACAGAGCTAATAAGTGGACTCACTTACCCTTTGCTGTGGCTTTCAGCAAACCTTTCATCAAATTTATTGCCAGAGCTGCTGCACATTATTGTGTTCTTTATTAGGCATTCTTCTCCCTGAAGATTAATTCAGGACTTTATGAAGCTGCGTATTCCAGAGTAATAGCTGATTGGAAGTAAGTTAAGAGGTGTCACACTCACATCACTATGGACACATGGAATTATGATCAAATATCAGATGACACTCTTGACATAGTATATCGACTTAAATTTGACACAACAACTCTGTTTTTGGACCATTATCCAAGTGGGAATATTTAGGGACATTCAGAGTTGAGGGAGATGGATAATGCAGAGTGAAAAGAGTTGTAGTATGTTCCCTCAACTGCGTCTGTAAGATGGAAATACAACATATATGGAAGTGAT
The DNA here is from genome assembly GCF_000327345.1 of Myotis davidii. Lineage (NCBI taxonomy): Eukaryota > Metazoa > Chordata > Mammalia > Chiroptera > Vespertilionidae > Myotis > Myotis davidii. Next base: position 348,056 of record NW_006299517.1, read on the forward strand.
ATATTTTGTCAAATCACAGGGTCTTGCTTCTAATCTCCTGGCTATCATCTGTGCCAAAAAATTGGATTGAACTGATAAAAATGAACCAGATGTTTTACAAATGTGTCTGTGATCTAACATCTGTGGACATGAAGTAGCAGTGGTTTGTTTAACTTATACATGTGAAGCAACTTTGAATTACAATAACATGCTGACATAAATTAAACTTAAAATTTATCTATATGACTTTGAAGCACATCCATCCTTCCATATATCCATTTAATAACTATTGAGTGCCTATTATTTGCCAGGTACTCTTTAGGTACCAGGGGTAGTTCTTTTTCAAGTGGAAACAAAGCTAAGTTAAGTTGATGCCTTAAGTTTATGTCATGAACAAATTGAAGGTTAATTAAATTGACCATTTAGATATTATTGAAGCAGCTTTGCACACAGAGCTATGTCTAAATCACAAAGCACAATGTCAGACAGATATTTAGTACATCTATTTAGCGTATTCAATATAGATGACCCTACTGTGTTATCTACATATTAAAGTGGACTTTTGATAATGTTGGTTGGTCAAAATTGCCTCTTCTTCGTTTAAAAAAATGCTTTGTATATCTGAACTCAAGGTTAAAATGGTATTTACATGGTTTAACTAAGATTAATATCTATAGGACATGTCTTTCATCGTTAGTGCAAATGACATGAAATTAAAGGGATTATTTAATGAAAACAACATGTTCTTTTTTAAAAAATATATTTTATTGATTTTTTACAGAGAGGAAGGGAGACAGAGAGTCAGAAACATCGATGAGATAGAGACATCGATCAGCTGCCTCCTGCACATCTCCTACTGGGGATGTGCCCGCAACCCAGGTACATGCCCTTG
>NW_006299517.1:348954-355504 GCF_000327345.1 Myotis davidii
CTACATTGTAGTTTAGAGACTTTAAACTATAAAATTTAGAAATTTCCTGAAATAGTATGTACATTCATGACTTCTTGATAATTTATTCACTTTGCCCTATACTTCAAAAGCACTCCTTTGGAATAAAAACAGAAATTTTAGTTTTAACCATTCTCCTAAAAGAGTTTTATTTACAATGATCAATTGTGAATGGCATAATGTTTTACATGTGTTAACTTTCCTATCTAAATGGATACAGTGATTTCTTCTGTAATTCTAAAATGCAATGCTTCATTCACTCACAATTAGAAAAATAGCACCTGCAAGTGAAAATTATGGCCACATAGATAATATGGTATAAAAAAGTAAAATTAAGGGGCTCAGAAATAGACTGCCATTATTTAGTCTGAAAGAAAATTATTATTTTTCTTAATTTGTCTTTACCAGTTATTGTAGGCAATATAAACTGGCTGTATTTTTCTTCTTACTCCTACTATACTTAAATTTTCTTTTTGCAAGTCATTTTCTCCTACAAAAAATGTTCCATTATTTCTAGAATAGTTTGTTCACTGGTCAACAAGAAAATAATAAAATAATAAGGGTGGACTCTCATGCTAAAATATAATACAACTATATAAAGTTAGGCTATTTATATGTGAAAATTTATAGGAGCAATATCTGAAGAACCTAAATAACTCTACTCATAATCTCTGTTTCCAGATATATTTACAGGCTTCCCTCATATCTTTACTATCTTAGTGTGGAAAGTTTTCTAGGCTAATTAGCTATTATAAGCTTTTCTTGGACATGCTTACTAGCAAAAGCCATTTTCTAGGTTGTAAATACAGTAGCATCCTTTTTAGTTTAATATTATTATTATTAATTAGTATATATAGCTATTTATGGATTAAGGAAGGAAAATTTTTCAAACTTTTTTAAAACCTTGCATATTTTAGTGACAACTACATATTTGCATATTATTATGGCTTCAGATATTTCCCCAAGCCTACAGTAACAAAGCAAAAATAAAAAAACAAGCAAACACACCCTTGGAAATACTGGGAAATAGGGCACATTTTTATAAAGACTTACATGTCATTTTTGATGATAAAAATATTCTTTGGGTATAATTTTTTAAAGGTCTGAAATGTGTGAGGTAGCAACAAAATTTTAGAGATGCATATGCAGAAGTGGAGAATATAAAAACTAGTTGTTATACTCTTAGCTGCTATGACAATAATCCAATTAAATCATGTTCACTAAATTAAAATAGTCAATTGATAATAACTCATCACTTTTGTGTATTAAAAGGAGTAGGAATGCATATACTACTTAACTATTAGAATGGCAAAGTGAGGGTTTCAGCAAAAAGCAGTGATAAAAATGAAGAAATCTATCAAAAACAAGTATTTCATAACTCTGGAAATTGACCAAAGACATTCAACAAAGTGAAAATAGTTTGTTCAAGAAAAACAACTAAACCTTAATAAAGGCAGTGGGAATGTGTGGCAATTTAACCTGGGGCTGCTCCAATTTCCAAGCTCCAGCTTCATGTTGTGACAACTCTACCATTGCAAGGTAGAGTTGCAATGGTAGAGTTGCATTACCAGGACTTGGTAGTCTCATGCTCGGAAGCAGCTGTCTTAATTTAGAGCATGGAAAATAAAAACTCATGCCCAGAGGCATTGTCAAAGCCAATAGTGATCTTGCTGGCAATCAATGGAAGGCTATTCATTCCTAGATGAGCATGAAGCCTTGTATACACAGAAAGTACTGACTTTACAATGATTGACTTGTAAACTGACTGAAATTGGGATGTGTATACCAATCGACACACAAATACATTATCAAGGTTGTTGAAAAATTATTCACTTAAGGAGTTTAAGCACAAACTTTGATCAATCGTTCCTTTACCACTAAGTTATGCTGACTCCGAGGTAATCTCTATGAAAGTAATATTGAAAATAAAATAAATTTTAAAAATAGAGCAGAGACATCAATGGCTACAGAGTACATGGAATACAGATTATGCAGAATTAGTCTAGTCAAGACTCCAAACAAACAAAAAATAAAACAAAACAAGAAACACATAGAAACAACAACAAAATTCATAGACGGGATCTCAATCCATAGAAACTATGCTATATTCTCTAAATGATCAGTTTACAACAACAAAAAAATTACATGACATGTAAAGCAGTAGGAAAATATGAGCCATGAGGGAGCATTCAATAGAAAATGTATCTGTTGGTGTCCAGATGTTGGACTTAACAGAAAAAGACTTCAAAGAATCTATTATAAATGTGTTTGAAGAATAAAGAAAACTGCTTCAAAAATTAAAGGAACATGTGTTGATGTTGACTCAAAGAATATTAAATTAGAGACATTTATTTTTAAAGAATTACAAATGTATGGTAAACAACATAAACTGATGAACAAAAACAGATCCAGAGACAGAGAAGCATCAATCATACCATCAAACCTCAGAGAGAAGGTAGGGGAGGGTGAGAGTAAGGGGGGAAGATCCACCAAAGGACTTGTATGCATACATATAAGCCTAACCAATGGACACAGACAACAGGGGTGAGGGCATGAGTGGGGGGTTGGGGGGTAATGGGGGAATAAGGACACATATGTAACACCTTAATCAATAAAGAAATTTTTAAAAAAGAATTACAAATGTAAATTTATAATTGAATAGTACAACTAAAATGAGAAATTTGTTAGAAGGACTGGATAGCATATTTGAGCTGATAGTGGAAGGAATCACTGAAACTGAAAATAAGCCAATAATGATTGTCTAATCTGAAGAAGAGAGAGAGAGAGAGAGAGAAACAGAGCCACAGAGATTTGGGAAAACACAAATCATACCATCATATGAATAATGGTATTCTTAGGATAAGAAAGATGGCATGGAGGGGCAGAAAAAGTATTTGAAGGAATAATGGCCAAAACATTTCCAAATTTGAAGAAAAATACTAATATATACATCCAAGAAACTCAATTGAATAAAATAGGATAAATATAAACAGCCATGCTTAGAGACAAGTAGACAAGGGGTTGAAAGATAAAGATGCCTGGAGACATGTAGACAAGGGGTTGAAAGAGAAAGACACAGAGAAACAAACCAGCAAGAGAAAATCAACTTATCAAATATGATTGAACCAAAGTAAGATTAATAGCTTACTTCTAGTCAGAAACAATGGAGGCCAGGAGGCAGTAAACTGGCATTCTTAATGTGTGGGAAGAAAAAAAAAAAAGACTTCTAAAAATTCTATATCCAGCAAAATTTTCTTCCAAAAATGAAGATGCAAAAAAGGCATTTCTACCTATGAAAAGATTGACACAATTTGTACCTATTATATCTGCCTTGCAAGAAATACTAAAGAAAGTCCTGCAGGAACAGGATAAAAAGAAAATGTATTATTTTTCCCTCATAATTATTTTTAAAACCAATGGCATGAAGCAATCTTATCTAATAAAAGAGTAATATGCAAATTAACCATAACTCCATGACAAATATGGCAGAGTCCATAGCAGCGGGGCAAGATGCTGGCGGCGTCACCCTGGCAACGTGAGCCCAGAAGGTATTGCCTCGGCGACCCGGGAGCAGGTCGGGCGGCCCTGGAGCAGGCCAGCAGGGCTAGCCGCAGGCAGCCCCCAGCAAGGCCTGCTCCCGGTCGGTTGCCGCCGGGGATCCAGAGCAGGAAAGAGCTGCCCACAGGCAGCCCCCAGCAGGCAGCACCCAGCAGAGCCTGCTCGCAGGTTGCTGCGGGGATCTGGGAGCAGGAAAGCGCGGCCAGCAGGCAGCCCCCAGCAGGGCCTGCTCCCGGGTCTCTGTGGCAATCTGTGAGCAAGCAAGTGCGGCCTGCATGCAGCACCTCACCCTGGCTACAGCTCAAGGAAGAAAACAACACACAGGCAAGGCCAGGAGCTTGAGAGATCAACACAGAGGGGTGCCTGCTCCAAGCCTACACAGTGTGGCTGGGGGCAGGCCCCCAGCACACACACACACACACACGGCATCTGCTCTGAGCCTCCTATGCAGCTTGGGGCAGGTCCCCAGCGGACACACACACACACACACACGGGGCGACTGCTCTGAGCTTCCAATGTGGCTGGGGGCAGGCCCCCAATGGGAACACACACACACACCACACACGGGGTGCTTGCATGTGCACCTGGCCTCTAGTACTAATATATAAAAATCCAGGGTCCATAATGACTGAACAGACCACTGGTCCATCCCCAGAACTCAGGTTCCATTGATCAGGGGATGGCTAACAGGAGAACTGGGGTTCCCTCTGGCTCCAATGAATCCATGACAGCAGAGACATTTTAAGTGGGTGGGTGGAAGGCAGACTGCTTGGTCCCTTCCCCGGCCCGCAGGCTCCCATTGATCAGGGGATGGTAAACAAGGAATCTGAGTGAGTGGCCCAGGGACTGGGGAGCAGCTGAAAGGCAGGCCTCTTGGTCCCTCCTCATGGCCCTCAGACTCTAATCAATCGGTGGTGGAGGTGGGGCAGAACTGGGGACTGGCTCCCTTAGTAGTCCTAAAGGTTCAATCTGAAGAGGAGAGGCCAGGCACCAATGGACCAGCGCCTCTGGCAAAATCCCAACAGTGCTGCCAGACTCCTGGAACTCGGCCTCAGGCACTGCGGCCACTTCCCCTCCCTAGACACTGCACAAGGAAGAAAGGATATCACCAGCAGAGCCAGGGGCGACCAGCGGTGACTGACTGCTCTCCCTGTGCTTCCTCTAGGTCACTCGAGCTGGTCCCTGCCCGCCCTGCTCCAGATGAAGTGTGATCACTGCACGCGGAAGGAATGTAGTAAAAAAAAACAAGAACCTATGACCAAGGGAATGCTGCAGTCAACGTCCGGAGTCTGGCTCAGGAGAACGGAGAGAAGGGAGCATTCCATAAGTTGGCCGATGCGAAAATATTTCTGAGTGACTGCCTGGCGTGTGACAGTTGTGTGACCACAGAGGAAGAAGTCCAAGTTTCTCAACAGAACACCAAGGACTTCTTCCATGTTCTGAACCTTAATAAGACATGTGATACCTCTCAGCACAAGGTGCTGGCAGTGTCTGTGTGTCCTCAGTCTCTGCCTTATTTTGCTGCTAAATTCAGCCTCAGTGTCACTGATGCATCCAGAAGGCTCTGTGGCTTCCTCAAAAGCCTTGGGATGCACTGTCTTTGACATGAAGATAGCTGCGGACTTCAGCATCCTGGAGAGTCAGAAGGAATTTGTGTATTGGCACTGCCAGCACCGTGAGGAAGAGCCCTGGCTACCCTTGCTGACTTCCACCTGCCCCAGCTGGGACCGATATGCAGAGCATGTGCTGGGTCACCCCATCACCCTCACCTCTGCACGGCCAAGTGTCCCCAGCAGATCATGGGCTCTCTGGTGAAAGGATTAGTTCACCAGACGGCAGAACCTGTCCCCAGACAAGATTTTCCACGTCACTGTGGCCCCGGGTTATGACAAGAAACTGGAGGCCCTTTGAGAAGATGTTCCCACAGCTTTACATAGTTCCCAGGGAGCTGACTGCATGTTAACTTCAGGTGAAATTGTCCAGATAATGGAGCAAAGTGACCTCGCCTCAAATGACGCCGCCGTGGACACTCTGTTTGGAGACATGAAGGAGGAGGAGATGAGGCTCCACGAGGGTGCCAGCTCCGACAGGTACCTGGAACACATCTTCAGGCACATGGCCAAGGAGCTGTTCAACGAGGACGTGGGAATGCTCACCTACCGCACCCTGAGGAACAAAGACTTCCAGGAGGTCACCCTTGGAAAGGACAGAGAGGTTCTGCTACGCTTTGAGGCTGCTTACAGCTTTTGGAAAACCCAGAAGTGGTCCTGAAGCTGTAGAGGGGCAAGTTCCCCTGCCACTTCGTGGAGTTCCTGGCCTGCGCCAGGGATACCTAAGTGGCAGGGGCCAGGCCCAGGCTGACAACAGGTGTGCAGACAGGGCACTGCTGCGGCAGATGGAAGGCATCTACGCTGCCATCCCGGTATGGCACCCGGAGACCAGCGCCCATGTGCAGGAGCTTTACCAGGAGTGGCTGGGGGGCGGGGGGATGCGCAACTCCCCCTGGGCCCAGGAGGCCCGGCACACAGCCTTGCAGGGGCCAGGGCAGCCTGCCAGGACATCAAGTGGTAAAGATCCAGCAGACACCCGGCCTGTAGGCCGCCTGAAGAGGGGTGTCAGACATGTGAAGGAAAGGCTTAGCGTCTCTGTCATCACTTTGGTTTTCAGAATTCCCTGCTTCCCATCTGTTGGCTCCCTCCCTCTGAGGGGCGCTGTTGTTGTCACATGGTGCAACTGGAATACTGTATCTCAAGAGGATTGCCCCAATGTAAGTATCCTTTTACCCAACGATGAAAAATTCCCAAAGAACAAGAATGGAGACAGACTACTGTCTTTTAGACTTAAAAAAAAAAACAACAACCCTGGAAGTGTCCTGCGAAGAGCTGAGACTTAGTTCTGTCCACGCACCTCAGAGAGATTGGATGAGGAAATGGCCCAGTTTGGCCCTGACTTTACCCACTTATGTTATTCTTGA
>NW_006299517.1:355517-356491 GCF_000327345.1 Myotis davidii
TCCGAAGTGTCCTGCAAAGATCTGAGACTTGGTTCTGTCCATGTGCCTCAGAAAGATTGGATGAGGAAATGGCCTGGTTTGGCCCTGACTTTACCCACTTATGTTACTCTTGAAGGTATCTTTGCCACAATGTGAATAAACTGCCACCTTTTGAAATAGGGGCTCATACGAAAATCTGCATTCCCAACTTTTCTTGAAACAGATCTATGTTCTGCAGCTGTGTCCAACGTCCTGAGATCAGGTCCTGTTGACCAGGTCCTGTTGCTGGGAATCAGGGAGCACTAGAGTGGAGGCACCCCCTGGTGTGCTTTTACAATCAGGGATTGAGCTGAACTCACTTTGGGGGAGGTCTGGCAAGGGTGACAGGTGTCACAGATGGAAGGGTGGAGAATGGAAAGGCAGATACCCTGCTCGGTCCCTCTCTGGGTTGGGTCAGGCAGATGAAGGCCAGCCAGCCCACCCCACGATTGGGTGAGATAGCATCCTCTGTGTCCACCACTCACACTGTGGGCCCAGCCACTCCCCTAAGCTCTGGGAAGCATTCTGCATTCCACGACAGTGCACTCTGCCCTCACATGCTGCTCGCCCTAAGTGAGAAGGAAGAGAGCAGTTGGCCCACAGACAACTACACAGAAAGATAGGGCTCATGGCTAGTGAGCGCAGTGGCAGTGGTGGAAGCCTCTCCTGCCTCCATGGCAACACTAAAGAGCAGTGAGCTGAGTGGTAAGGAACAGTGAGCAGGCGGCCGGTAAGGAGTGAGGGGTCCTGGACTGTGAGAGGGATTTCCAACTGTCAGCTTAGACCCATTCCCTGACAAGTGAACATCACCTGAGGGGTCCTCGACTGTAAGAGGGTGCAGGCTGGGCTGAGTGACCCCCACCCCAGTGCACAAATTTTGTGCACCAGGCCTCTACTAGTTATATAACTGTATTATTAGTTCAATAACATATCCTATCTAATAAAAGAGAAACATG
>NW_006299517.1:357529-403052 GCF_000327345.1 Myotis davidii
CCCCCTGATCGGCCCTGCTCTGTGCGTGACAGTGGGGAGCTCCCCAAACCCCTGATCAACCCTGCTCTGTGTGTGACAGGGTAAGGAGCCCCAACCCCCCTGATGGGCCCCGCTCTGTGAGTGTCAGGGGGCAGCGCCCCAACCTCCTGATTGGCCCTGCTCTGTGCGTGACAGGGGGTGGTGCTGCAACCTCCCCATTGATCCTGCCTTGAGTGTCCTGGAGGCTGTGCCCCAACCCCCCAATCGGCCTTATCCTGAGTGTGACTGAGGATAGCATCACAACCTCCCAATACACCCTGCTCTGTGCATGACAGGGGGCGGCTCCCCAACTCCCCAATTGGCCCTGCTTTGAGCCCGACCAGGGGCTGCACCTAGGGATTGGGCCTGCCCTCTGCCACCGGGAGCGGGCCTAAGCCAGCAGGTCGTTATCTCCCGAGGGGTCCCAGACTGCGAGGGGGCACAGGCCGGGCTGAGGGACCCCCCACCCCGAGTGCACAAATTTTTGTGCACTGGGCCTCTAGTAAAGGTATATAAGAAAGTAATAACACAAAAGAATGGGCTGCAAATAGAACTACACTGCAAAAAATTATATATACTTTTTGAAATTTAGTTAGCAGATTATAATAAGTAAAAATGAATATGTATGTTGCTATGCCCTAAAATGTGCACCCCAAAATTCATATGTTGAAGCCTTAACCCCCAATTTGACTATATTTGGAATTTAAGTCATTAGGAAGTAATTGAGGTTAAATGAGGTAATAACAGTGGTGTCCTAAACTGATAGAATTGGTGATCTTTAAAGAAGAGGAAAGCCTGAGATGGCATGGCTCAGCGGTTGAGCATTGACCTATAAACCATGAGGTCATGGTTTGATTCTGGTCAGGGCACATGACCAGGGTTGTGGGCTTGATCCCCAGTGTAAGGGAGGGAGTGTGCAGGAGGCAGCCTATCAATGATTATCTCTCATCATTAATGTTTCTGTCTCTCTCTCCCTCTCCCTTCCTCTCTGAAATCAATAAAAGTATATATTAATAAAAGAGGAGAGGAAAGATCTCTCTTTCTATTTTCATGTGTACACAGTGAAGAAAGGCCATGAACATACACTGAGAATGTGGCTCTCTGCAAAGCAAAAAGAGAGCTCTCACCAGAACCCAAGCACACAGGCATTCTGATCTCAGACTTTCAGCACCCAGGACTATGAGAAAATAAATTTTTGTTGTTTAAGCTCACCAGTGTACAGTATTTTGTTATAACAACCTGAGCCAACTAAGACCTATACCCTATAGTAATCATTAAGAAAATAACTGGAAAAAAAAACAGTAAAAGCAAAAAGTAGTGAATTAAATTGAATTTAAAGTGGTACAGCAAAAATACCTATGCAACAAAAAATAAGTTGGTGATAAAAAAATATATAGGATAAAAATGATTTGAATATATAGAAAAATAGGAAGATACAGACACAAATTCTCAATAAAGGTCTATCAAGTTGAATCCACAGAACTTTAAAAATTTATTACATAGAATAGTTATCCCTAAAATGTGAGGTTATTTTCACCTCAAAAAATCAGTTAATGTAATGCAAAGTGACAATTATTTCAGGAAAGTGAAAAAAATCATTTTACTAAATATTACACTAATACATAATAAAAACCTTCAAGTAACCAGTAAAAAGAGGAATTTAATCAACCCAATAAATGTCATCTACCAAAAACTTACAATGAACACTATGCTTAATAGTGAAAGACATTGTACACTGTCTACAAGTAAGAGTGGAAAGAAAACAAAGATGTCTGCTTTTGCCACTTCTATTCAGCATTATAATTGTGATATTAGGCAGTGCAGTAAGGAAAAAAGAGGAAAGGGGAAATAAACAGCACGCAAACTGGAAATAAAAAGCAAAAAAGTGTTGGATGTAATTTGGGAAACTGGACCCCTCATTTATTCTGGTGGGAATGTAAACTACTACAATTGCTTTGTAATATACTTTGGCAGTTTATTTAAAAGAGAAACATAAAATGTTGATATGACCCAGAAATTCTACTCTGAGAAATCTACACAAGAGATAGTAAATATATTCCCACACGAAGATTTATATAGTAATGTTCATGAAAGAATATTTTATCAGAGCCAAACAGTGGAAACCATCCACATGTCCTACATTTCTTTATCACCAACTTATTGTTTGTTGTATAGATATTTTTGCTGTTCCACTTTAATTTCAATCATTTGTTAATTTTTGCTTTTAGTATTTTTCTCAGCTATCTTCTTGATGATTAGTATAGGGCAGTGATGGCGAACCTTTTGAGCTCGGCGTGTCAGCATTTTGAAAAACCCTAACTTTGGTGCCGTCTCACAATTAGAAATTTTTTGATATTTACAACCATAGTAAAACAAAGACATATTTTTTTATACTTATTTTATATATTTAAATGCCATTTAACAAAGAAAAATCAACCAAAAAAAAATGAGTTTGCGTGTCATAGGTTCGCCATCACTGGGATAGGGAGTAGGTCTTAGTTGGCTCAGGCTGATGAAAAGATAAATAAAATGTGGTTGTAGTGGGTTGAATTGTGTCCTCCAGAAACTATTTTTAAGTCTTAATCTCTGGTATCTGTAAATGTGAACTTATTTGAAAAATGAAATCATTGCAAAGGTAATCAAGTTATATGAATCATACTAGATTAGAGATAATCCTAAATCTAATGACTGATGTCACCATAAGAAAAGGAAAGAACACAGACTTATAGAGAAGAAGGCCATGTGAAGACAGAGGTAAAGATTAGAATTATGCTGCCACAAGCTAAGGAACTCCTGAAGCCACCAGAAGCTGGAAGAGACGGGGTAAGTGTCTTCCCTGGAGCCTCAGAGTGAGTGTGGCCCATCACCTTAATTTTGAACTTCTAGCCTCCAGAACTGTGAAAGAACAAATTTCTGTTATTTTAAGCAAAGTCTGTAGTAATTTGTTATGGTGGCCTTGGGAAACTAACCCAGTTATATCTATACATATAAAGAGGTAATATGCTAATTTGTCCATGATGGTGTCCCTGTAACAACCAATTTTCATATTGATGCGGGCAGGAAGCGGCCACGGGGAGCTCTTCCAATCTCCCTTCCCGGACACCCTACCCCAGCCCTGGCACCCTGGGGGGGACGGAGAGGCTGACCAGATGAAAGAAGACCCAGCCTTGGGGGTAACTGCAGCCTGCACCTCTGACTCCTGATCTCTTCCCCCACCACTCCTGCCAGGGGCACCCACAACAATAGCATGCCGGAGACCATCCATCAGCGCCCCCGAAGCACCTGGGGCCTGTGGCCTGCTGCTGCTGGGCCACCTCTGCTGGGGCCTGGCACGCCTCTCATCCCTAAAACTCCAGACCTGGGTGGAGGCAAGCCTGAGCAGCCCTCCAGGTTCAGACCCTTGCACCCGCCTCCCCCCACAGCAGCTGCAGCGCCATCTACGTAGAGGAAGCACGCTGAACCTCACTGGGTGCATGGCTAAACCCACCCTCCTAGCCCGCCTAGCTCCACCCTGGCCCGGCCCCCACCCCGCTCCAGGAGATTGGAGCCCTGCATTGAGCAGGTACAGCTGTGAAACAACCACATACAATTTAAAGAATGGCGCCAAGCGGGAAGGTTTGACAGTTATTTCCCCTTTGGCCTCACTGCCCACCTAGCACCCCACTAACTCCCTGACCCCGCCAGTGTCTCCAGGGATGACCACCGCTACAGGGCTCCTGGCCAGAGCCCGCCTCTCCAAGGCCTATGGAACCCTCTGCAAAGCTTTGATAGCTACAGTTTCAGGAAACAATCATGCTCTCCTCCCCTAATCAGCACCTGCTACCTGTGAGGATACCTGTGAGCTTAAAAATAACAATCCCTTCCCATTTAGACATCACTTACTTGATGAAACATTTCTAGGTTTTTTAGCTCAGAACCTCCTCATGACTGCCCAGTGAGGTAGGCGGAGAAGAGATTAGATTACAATTCCCATGGTATATGTGTATGTATTCAGAAATGAAGCTCAGAGAGGACAAGTGTCAAACCCACTGGTTCCCAGGGTACAGCACACGCCCCACAGGGGGGGAAATTTGATTTTAAATGGGGGCAATTTGAGAATGAGTTAACAGTGAATTTTTGCATTTCTTATGGTTCTAGGGGGGCCTCATCTGCAGCATATCCTACATAATAAAAGGTTAACATGCGAATGACCGAATGGTGGAATGACCAGTCACTATGATGTGCGCTGACCACTGGGTGGTCAGTGTGCTCCCACAGGGGGAGCACCACTCAGCCAGAAACTGGGCTCACGGCTGGCGAGCACAGCAGCAGTCGGGGGAGACTCTCCCGCCTCCGTGGCAATGCTAAGGATGTCCGACTGACAGCTTAGGCCCATTAAGCAGTCAGTTGGACATCCCCCAAGGGCTCCCAGACTGTGAGAGGGCACAGGCCAGGCTGAGGGACTCCCCACAGTGCATGAATTTTGTGCACTGGGCCTCTAGTATCCATATAATTTTCTGTACACTTTTCAGAAATAAAAAGAATGAACTGCCTTCTACAACATGGATGAAACTTAAAAACAGTACACTATGTTTAAGAAGCCAGATCTAAAGACTAGATATGTAGAATCTACTTAAATGTAATATCTGGAAAAAGAAAATCTATAGAGATGAAAAATTGATTAATGGTTGTCTAGGAATGGCCACAGGGATTGACAGCAATGGGTTTGACTGATCTTGTGTGTGGTGATGAAAATGTTCTAAACTAGATTGTTTTCACATTTCTGTAAAGTTACTAAAATTCATTGAATTGTACACTTAAAATGGGTGAATTTTTAGTATATAAATTATGCCTCAACAATGGTGTTTAATTAAAAAAATATTATCCCAAGATACTACCAGTTTATTTGTATTCCTCTGATGAACCTTTCTGATCTATAGAACAAGCATACTTTTAACTATCTCATACAGTCAAAGGACACGCATAAACATGTCAAAACTGTAATTGCATCAAGTGCTATGCATCAATCTTAGTCTTAAAGATTTTTTAAAAATTCATACCAGAAACGTGTGACGTATTAATGTTGTCTCACAATAGGGACTAATACTGTAAATAATTTCTAAAAGGAGATGTAAGTGGGAAAATAAAATCAAACCCAAACAACAAACATGTGACTATTTGTTAACCAATGAAAAGATATAATCAGAAAATCGATATAACGGACTAATTCAAGCAAGGGGGTGTCTGTTAAAGCCAAAAGTCTGTTATATAATAAAGTAGGTTTTCTGAATGCATATGTCAAAAAATTGAAAAATTAAGTTAACCTGTTTTTAGTTATGTAGACACATTTGTATAATTAAAATTAGGTATGTATGAAAAGTTTAATTTCACAGAAAAGTTTTCTGGATGTATTACTGTAATTTTAAAGTTCTACTGAATAGGTCTAGGAGATACATGCATCCACCAGTCACTGTGAGTAAACAAATGCACAGGCCTGGGGGTGGCTTAGCACAGTCAGAACATTAGGGCATATGTTAAAACTGCTGCAGAAAGTCATGTGACAACAGAACCAATTACCACCTATGACTCAGTGTGACCATGTGCTAATCATTCACTGAACATTGTATACAAGCAGTGACTCTTGGATTTAAATATATAGACTATGGTTGTAGATATGTAATATTTATGTTGGCAAAATTACTATAGTGTTTTTCCCAACATATTACCTATTTGGTAAAATTTGTTAAAAATAACAGTGAATTAATAACAAAAATAACTGTTAATTTAATTATAAGCAAATATTGGTTGGAAGCATTTTAAAATTAACAGGATATTAATATCCACATATGACATACAGACAGAAAATTTTGTCCATTATCTCCAAAGTCTGTTAAATTGAGGCCCGCAAAGTCTAGGGTTTACTGTGCTGTGCTACCAATTCAAAGAACTCACTATATGATCATAATTATACTCAAGGCATGAGGGAATTCATAGTTCTCATTAAAATAGAAGTTCAGACAGTGGTATTACAGAGACTAATGAATAGTAAAATCACAATGGCAACATCAGTAGCTAACACATGTTAAAACACTACAATATCACTTGGATATAGTTATAGATTGAAATATTCAAAAACTCTGTGGCGAGAAAAAATCAAAAAAGGAAAGAAGTAGAAAAGTAGCATTTATTGAGCACTTATTATGTATCAGACTCTTTCATACACATTTGCGCCTTGCATTTCCCTTGTAAATTTGGTATTATTACCCCTATTTGAGAGGTGAAGAAACTGAGGTTTACAGACAGAGGAACTTGCCAAGATAAAATAGATACTAGGATTTGAACGCAGTTTTGTCTGACTCCATCCACTATACTCTTGACATGTTTGTTTGAAAAATTAAATTTATTGAAGTAGGAGAATGAGATAAAAATCCCAATGCCCAATTTGCATCAGGATTTTCTGATTCTAACATGCAACCAGGGTTTAGAATGGGACTGCCAAAAGAGAGATGGAATTCTCCAGGGGAAATATTGTAAGTCTGGGAATCAGGACACTATGCTTCAGTTTGCTTTCACTGCACCTAATTTTCCCTGTAACATATGGCAAGTCACCCAGCCATGTTGCCATGGAGATTACATATTAAAGGGGGAGGCAGGAAATAAACATTTAATATGTAACTGATATAGTATGCTAGAAAGCGATAAGTGCATGGGGGAAATAGAGCAAGGTTAGAGGATTCAAAGTGCCGAATCACAACATGGCAGGATGAGGGCAATACAGCTCATAGAGATCTCATTGAGAAGGTGAATGTGTATAAAAGTGTTGGGAAAGTATAAAGCATAACCTGTGAATGCATAACCTGTGAATGCAGGGTGTGTTATAGGATGGTTCTAGATTCTTGATTCAAAAGGGATAATGAAAACTATGTGCTTATATTTGCATAAGTGAATAAGTATTTTCACTGACACATACAGGGTGGGCAAAAGAAGGTTTACATTTGTGAGTACACAAAACACAGTTTAATCTTGCATTGTATTTATTAATTATTGTATTATTTTCCATATAAATAACTGTAAACCTACTTTTGCCCCACTCTGTATCAGCTATTATGGAAGATGTTATTTAAGTTATAACTTCACAATGTCAAGCAATCAATTTGACTTTTTCAAAGCATTCTGTTGACCAATTTTTTGCCAATTGTTTGAACCAGACACGATTAATGCTATTGTAATGCTATACAGTGCCTCCATAATCCAAACTATTAGTCAATTTGGTCTATTCAGTCTCAAGTTGAGTGAAGATAAAAATTGGATAAAGCAGTTATCTGATTATATTTTAAAATGGTAAATTCATTATCCCTATATATCTATGACCATATATATTCTGCTAAAACTTATAATACACTCAGTACTCTTTTCTGGCCTTACAGCTTCTGACCATGTCCATAAGCCATTGCACTCAAATAACACTGTGAAATAATACAAAACTGTCAGCTAGCAGTGTTGTCGATAGATTTTTCTATTCAATAGTCTCCTTTGTGTGTTACTGCAAGTTTCTGTATTTTAATAGAATCCATCCATTTCTGTATACCTTCTGCATAATTATGATCATATTGTGAGTTTTCTGAATTGATAGCACAGCATTTGTTGTCATGTGCTTAAAAAGCAAAAAAGCGCCTTTTTTAATTTTCGTTGTTCTGTTTTCAGAATTCTAGCTTTTGTCCATTTGTCTCCTTCATGTAAACCTTATGTTACTTATGTTAGCCATCTGGGTTCCCTGGTGTTCCCAGTCTACTCAGTGACCTTCAGAGAGATCAAAAAGCCATGTTTATGCAGTTGAAACTGGACACAGGTTTAGCTACATATGGATATTCAGAGTGGCATTTAAGGATAGCTGTCTGACTTCACAAGGGAAGTAATCCTGATGCTGGAGAGCCATCTGTTACTCCTGAGCTTTTTTTTCATATTGTTTTTCTTACCTGAAATTTCTTGCCTCGTTCTTCTTGCTCAGCTCTAGCCACTTTCTCTTCCTCAAACACATCAAATATGCTCCAGACTCAAAAATTTACATTGGCTGTTCCCCATGCCTAGGACACTTTTTCCCCAAGCTCTCCACATGGCTAGCTCTCTCCCTTCACTTAATTTTCACCTCATCAGAGAGGCGTTCATGCACATTTTATAGAAAATATTTCTATCCCCACCCTTTAGCTCTATCCCTTAACCAGGGCAGCTGGCCTGGCCATGTTCTACCAAAGCTATAATACTGATAATTAAGTGCTCAATTATCTAATATGCAACTACACTAACGGCACCAGCAAAGCAGACTCACCAAAACATCTTTCATCTTTTTAAAAAGAATTTGATATCATCAAGTTAGCTATCATTTGACTTATTTTTAAATTCTATATAGGGAGTGGGAATAGGGAACAATTTTATTTTTAGTGCCTTGGATCTCTAAAGGTCTGACTCCTACCCTAGAACTGTTACCATTTTTGACAAACTATATTCTATGCTAAGTTCATATAGATAATATAAGTTATACATCTTATTTAGTCATTTCAAAAATGAGCATATGCTGAGTTATTTACCTTATAAATGGAGGGTCATCAAAGTAAAAAAGAAAATACACTTTCCCCCACACACACCCTTATTTTATTTTTTTAATATATTTTTATTGATTTCAGAGAAGAAGGGAGAGGGAGAGATAGAAACATCAATGATGAGACAGAATCGTCGATCAGCTGCCTCCTGCATGCCCCCCTATCCCCCACTAGGGAATGAGTCCACAACCCTGGGCATTTGCCTGGATCGGGAATGGAACCTCGAACCGTGACCTCCTGGTTTATAGGTCGATGCTTAACCACTGAGCTACACCAGCTGAACTCACGTCCTGATTTTAAAGACAACATATTCAGGTTCTTATTTTATATTTTAAAATTATGGCGGTAACCACACATGGTTATTATGCTTTAGCTAGCCTTATTCTAGATTGGTTTTGAAGGTGATTCCTCTAATAGAGCATCAGATGAAAAATAAGTTAAAAAGCCTCTATCACTGTCTCCGTTAAAGGCACTTGTGTGCCCTATGATTCCAGAGGTGGCTCTTTAGTGGTGAAAAGAAGAGGAACTGTGCAATTTAGTGTTGAATGGCCAATATGGTCAGAGCAGACACATACTTGTAGATGTTGTGAGGTGCCTGATGCTTCTGTCATTTGTTTTTCCAATTCTAACCCACTGATGCTCCCAGTAATTCAGTCTCTTTTCATCACGAGCATACTAATGCTCTTCATCACCATTCTTTGGAAGTGTGTCACATATCACATTCTCCATCCTTTGAAACATATGGTCTGGAACTATTCAATAGCTGCAATATGATGATTCTGGGCTGCTGAGCACAACTGATTGGCACATTAAGCTGCTAGGAGACTCTGATCTGGAGTAGACAGAATTCTTTCCAATGTAGTCCTATGGGACCCTCCAGTAATGAAAACTAGTAATTTGAAGTCCTTCCTACCTGTCTGTTGCCTGGCCACTCTAAATGGAATCCCAATAGTTTTTCTTTGCCCATAACCCATATTAAAGCAAATCAAGTGTAAGCCAGTAGAAGTTGGAGAGTTTGACTAGAGACCCTGCTGTTATCAATTTAAGATGCATTTCAAAGTTTATTCATCCCCAAGTATAACACTATAAAGTAATTTGATGTATGCAAGAAAGTTACTGCTCTCACTAACCTAGTTCATCACACTCATCCATACACATTCACATATATGTGTAGTGATTTTTAAAGCAACTTGAAGAAAATGTAAGCTTTTGTAAACCTGAAATATGTTCTTAAACTTAAAGAAATCTTTCATGTTTCCTCACCCGCCCTAAATGCAGCTTAATGTAAACACATTTTAGAGATGAGGAAGCTCTAGTTAGTTAAAATAAATGGCACCTGATTCACAATTCTGAATCTGGAGACAGATATTTCTTTAAATAAATTTTGAAAAAATTAAATTTGAAAACTTATTGTTCTTCAACCATTTTAAATGATGTGATCTTTAAAACTGATGAGTTTTTAGAATGGTTACATCTGTAGTTGAGTGGCATTTCAATGGAAAAATTTCCAAAGATGAAAGAAAATGATGCAGGATTGGCTTCTGTGCAACAATTGTATATTAGTTTGCTCTAATTGCCTGTGATGTGCTTTTATTGCTTCTGACTAATTGTTATATAGAGTGTTTTTTTTTACTTGTAAAATACTCTTAAATTTATCACTACTCTAACAGGCACTTAATGTATTTGTTGTAAAACACCCAAAAATTATAAGGCATTATTATCTGGAAACATCTATAAGATATAGTACAGTTAATTTTTTTAAAAAAAATGTGTCATTATTTCACTAACTCAGATTTATTTCCTTCAATTTCTCCTGCACCATTCGAGTTTAACCAATAATAATTTCCTGCATTAAAACAAAGTGGCTCTCCAGAGATGATTGTGCTCTTTTCAAAGTTATTTAATGGAGGACAAAAGCCAAGATCTTTTTTTATTAGTAGTATTCCTTTACTTTACATATGCCCTATGCCCTTATCCACTATTATTATAGCAAATAATTGTTTTTGTTAAAATTTAAAGTAATTTATTTAGTTTTGAACCCTAAGAGGCACCTAATGCCAAAACAATCCCATAAAGATATAATTATGACTCAGTATACCACTACTTTCCTTTTTGCAAGCTCACCACAAGAATTACAAATTAATGAGTTGTCTTCAAATTAAAGCTCTACACAGACTCAAACCCATAAACCTGAAATTGTAGATAAAGCAACAACCTCTAATCTTTCTATGAGCAGTATAGGAGCAATCATCCAAAATGGACAATCTGAACAGCAAGATGAAAAAAAGTGTAAATGGAATACTAAAAGAAGTTCTTCTACATTTCAAAATAAAATTCAATGTTAATTTTGTTTTCTGTTATCAGCTTTTCAATTCAAATGCAACATTCAATACTGAGGGCAAGAAAAATCTTTACAAATGTATAGCATATTGGACTTTCAGGGGTTTGGCAATTAACTTTGTTTCCAAAATGCACCTGAGGAAAAGGCAATCATTTTAAATCTTTGAACAGTTGCATCTAGTTCATAAATATTATGTTTATTTCCCAACTAACAGTATTATGGCAATAATACATTAAATAAGATTATTTAAGTCATTACTTTAAAATGGCATATTATTCATAGGCCTACATTACTGGCACATACTAAGCACCATAGTGTAAGTTCCTTTATATTTTTAACTGAGTCTTAATAAGTATACTTAGATTTTAATTTGTGCATGAAAAAAATGACTGGGATTTTAAAGGACTCTCTCATGTTTCATTTAGAAGCATAATAAAACTCTTTCAAACTTCAAGGAACCAATGGCAATGGATAAGCAATAAAAGTAGTGTCATATATTTTAATACTTCTTTGCCTATTTATCTACTAGTGGCCAGGTGCACGAAATTTGTGCACAGGAGTGGGGGGGTTCCCTCAGCCCAGCCTGCACCCTCTCGCAATCTGGGACCGCTGTCTTCTAACCAGTCACCTGCCTGCCTTCCTGATTACCCCTAACTGCTTCTGCCTGACTGCCTGATCACCCCTAACTGCCCTCCCCTGCTGGCCTGATCTTGCCCCCAACTGCTCTCCCCTGCCAGCCTGATCACCCCCAACTGCCCTCTACTGATGACCTGATCTCACCCCCAACTGCTCTCCCCTGCCGGCCTGATCACTCCTATCTGCCTCTGCCTCAGCCCCCATGACCATGGCTTTGTCTGGAAATGGCTGGTCGACCTGGACTAATTAACATATTATGCTTTTATTAGTATAGATAGATTATATAGGATAGGATTGTTTAAATGGGTGGGGGGAGCCTTTTTCATCAGGAGGAGATGCTCTTGGCAGACAAAAACACATAACCCCTATATCTGGACTGGTAGCCAGCCATATCACTATACTGCCAAACCAGTCATTAAAAAATTGAACTGCTTTCTTACCCCTTACCCCAAACAGCTATTACCCTTAAAACCCCACCTCAGCCCCCACCTTAGGTTCTGCCTTCGCAGTTCACCTAGATTAGGTTCTGATTGTTCGGTTTCTATGCCAGTCAACATCAAAAGCTCCACCTCCTAGGCGGCCATTGGCTCCTCGCAGTTCACCTAGATTTGGTTCTGATTGGTCAGTTTCTATGCCAGTCAGCATCTCCAGGCCTATCTTTAGGCCTGATCAGAGAGATGGGCTGAACAGCAGCTGACCAAGGCTGCTGGGGAGCAGCTGCCGCAGGATGTTGGCGAGCAGGCTAAACCGTTGACCTCTCAGAGAGAGAGAGAGAAGCATGGGCTGATCAGTAGCTGCCACAGAGACTGTGGATCAGACCCTGCTTCTCTCTCCAGCCTCCCCAGCAACCATGACAGCTGCTAAATCCCTGCCCCCCCCTCTCTCTAGGGGGTAGTTGAGGACAGAATGCAAGTGTTGTTATAATCATATCAATAAGGAAAATTTGTTTAAGACCATACAGCCATTAAGTGATAGAGCTGAGTCTGAAGACCGTGTTGGTTTACTTCCAAAGCCCATACTCTTTCTACTGCATAACCTTGGATAACCTTGGCTTGCCTTAAGCTATGTACTAACAGTCTAGATTAGTAGATAAAATTAGTAGATAATTTTTTAGCCTATATAACAAGTGTTAGTTTCATCCCCCAAGAGTAGCATTAGTATCTGACATCTGTATAGTTAGCTAAAACTATGGTCAAGTCTTAAACATATCTTCCAGGTATTTATAATTTTCCCTTAGGAGGCTTGGAGCCAAGCAAAATCCCAGTGAATATTAGGTCAATAAAAGCTGAACGAATGAAATGAATTGGAAGAGCTTTCATAAGAGAAAGACAGATCCAAGTCAATCAACACTGTTCAGAAGATCCTTAGAAAAGCTCTAAGTATAGCCATTGGTATAGTGTTGAACTTGAAAGAACTGTGGACAATGTCACATTAAAGGCAAAAGTTGAAATCCTTGTCCTGGAAGGAAACATTGTTGATTAGACCACAACTGTAGTCTATAGAATGCCCTTGTTCTCTGCTATGATAGGGAAAGTGCTCTAGTTTGGTACAGCCAAAGTAAAACGTTTTACATTCTCAGTCTCTACTTCCTCAATTCTTGCAGTATATTTAAGTACCAGGGCTATTGCTAAAACAATCCAACTATATAACAATCAGCATTTACAAAGAATGGAAAAAATTTCAAACTGAAGAGAGTGAATTAGAAGGCATTACCTTGAATCCAAAATATAATTCTAATTTCCTTGAAAGGAAAATTATAGCAAATTGAAAGGGCGAGGACTACGCCCTCCACCTTGCCCCTGGGTAAGGGCTATGCCCTCCATCTTACCTTGGCCATGTGCTCAGCAAGGCTTCTTCCCGGAAGCCAAGCCACTGCTGGCCACGCCCAGGATTTGTCTGGACTGGCCAATGATAGTCAAGGGAAGTGCACGACATCACTATGACCACATCCTGTGTAATGAGACACCGATTCGCGCCTGGCCAATAGGCAGGGCCCACAGTCCTTTCTCCTCCCCTTACCCCAACCCCCTATAAAACCTCTCTCCACACAGAGTTTTCTCTCTCTCTGCCACTTGCTGCTGTGCCAGTAAGGGGGGGCAGGGGAGCCAAACCTAGGTTTGAAATAAATGACTCTTTGCTTTTGCATCGGACTCGCTGGCTCCCTGGTGGGCCCTTGGGAATCTTGAAATCTGGGCACAACACAAATAAATTACAGCACCTAAATATACAACATAGTTAAAATGATCTATTCGGTTCACTAGGACTGATCTTCTCAGTAATCCGTATGAACTCAATTACCATATATTATTCTGTACTAATATTAAAACCCACAGAGGCAAAGTGCTATGGACAAAAGTGTGGGAAACTTATCTTTTATGAGCAACTTAGACTACTTTGAAGGGTACACCTAGACAGAAATCAAAAGTTCATTATAAGGAGAGCCACACTAAAGTTCAAACCTGCTCTTTGGACTGGATCAATCTTCTTAGCCCAGTCTCCATTGATTTTCTCATCATGTATCAACACAGTGCAAAAGAAAGCACAGATTCTATTAAAAGTGTGCCCACAATCCTTTGCAAGTCAAATATTGTGCCAGTTCAAGACCTTCTAAAATATTAGACATAGCCATGTGCTTTTGAAAATCTTCTCTAGACTCCTAGATGCCATGTGATCAAGTCTGGTGAATCTGCTATTGTGATCCTTTTTTTCCATAGCATATTTACATTAGTCAAAACTTGACTATCTTAATATCTAGTGACCATTAGACAGTGTTTTATGTAATGCAAACTCTCTATGGAAGAGTCTAGAGGTGGTAAAGAGAGGAGTCAGTGTTCCATATTCCTGAATTGTTTCCTCTTCAACCAAGAACTTCACTTTTTGTTGTGCTAAATACTGGAGTTAGAATAATCATTTGTTTAAAAAAAAAAGGTTCTTTGGTTAATCTCTTCCCACCCTCCCTTCAACTCTCACTTCCCTAGAGATTAACCAAAGAATTTATATGCATATATGCATATATGGCCACAAAAAAGAAGGAAATCTTACATTTTTCAACAGCATAGATGGACCTGGAGTGTATTATGCTAAGTGAAATAAGCCAGTCAGAGAAAGACAAATACCATATGAGCTCACTAATATGTGTAATCTAATGAACAAATACACTAACAAACAAAATAGAACCACAGGCATGGATACATGGAACAGACTGACAGCAGTCAGAAGGAAAGGGGGTGGGACACTGAATAAAGGAAGTTGAAAAGATTAGCCAAAGAACGCATATATGCATAGACCATGGGCACAGACAATAGTGTGGTGCAGGGGAAAGGAGGGAAAAAAAGGGGGGACAGCTGTAATACCCTCAACAATAAAGATAAAATTTAAAAAAACAAAACAAAAAAATGAAGGGGTTGAAACTTAAAAACACACACAAAAGTTCTGCTGCATAAAAGTGTTTGATAACAGCTACTATAGCCTATGTGGACCACAACCGTTGTTAGTGTCCATCACAACCACAGCTTCCTGGTCTTAAATTTGTGGGTCAGGGAGACTTAAGCAAGTAATTTCCATAATTTACTAGATGTAAGAAATTATGTAACTATGCACAGGCTCTTTTCTAACCAATTATGCAACAGCTTTTTCTAACCAACAAATGTGTTATCATACTAGATTTTCACATGATTCTCAGTGAATAAACTTATCTGTTTCACAGAACTACTAGTTCACTTGAATATATTAGAATTACAAAATTGTTTTAACAAAAATCCAAGATTTGACTGAGCTAATAAGCAGAGAGGTACATCATCAATAAAAATCATCATTTGTAATATTTCAAAAATACCTTGTTGGGAATGGCAGTAATGGTTAATTTTATACAACTTGACTGAGCTCAGATATTTGGTCAAATCTTATTCTGAGTGTAATGGTGTTTTTGGATGAGATTAATATTTGGAATGGTAAACTGATGGAAAAAGACTTTCTGTCCTTATATTCTGAGTAAGAGGGAATTACTGCCTGACTGACAGCTGGATCATGGGTTTTTCTTGTCTTTCGATAAGAACTGAAACATCAGCTCTTCAGGTCTCAAGCTTGTTGGCTTTCAGACTGGAACTTACACCATCAGCTCCCCTGCTTCTCATGCTTTCTGAATCAAATTGGAACTAAACCATCTGCTGTCCTAGTTCTCAAACCTTCAGACTCAGACTGGAGATATACCATTGGTTTTCCTTAGTCTCCAGTTGCCAACTGCTCTAGAGAATCTTGCTTAATACAGTTCCATTTTCATAATTAAATTCTAGCTAAACTTCATCTAAGTAGGTAGGTGAATACAATAAAATTTAAGCTTCCAAAATAAAATACTGTCACTTCATTATCCACCTCAGTTTTTCCTATAGGGGTTTATTTATTTCCACAGGTCATGGGTATAAATCAAATAGAATTTTTAAAGATCAGAAATTTAGCAGAATTTTTAGAGGTATTTGAGGAAAAGATATTCAGTAAATCATGTTTACTTGTAGGAAAACTGCTTCAAAAGTTATTATACTATGTGTTTTTTTCCCTACTTTTAAGTTAAATTTTGTTTATCAACTTGCAAAGGTCTGAATTTTATTACAAAGTTAAATCATCCCATTTGTTCATTGATCCAATATATATTTATTGAGCACTTTCTATATTCCCAACATTGTACTACATTAAGTATATACTGGTTAATAAAAAAAGACACAATCTCTGCTTCCATGGACTAACTTACAGTTTGGTGGTGGTGAAAGGCAATAAGCAAGTAAACAAAGAATCTTTACTAACTGTGAAGAGAAGAGAATAAATCAGTATTTAAGAATTCTGGAAAGATCTTCTGTTTATACTTATCCTTACTCTTCATATAAAAACACACTTAGCTCAAAGGCATTAACATAAAAAAGAAAACAAAATATTTTCTAATCATCTTATTTCCAAGAGTAGTGCTGGTCCCTGACAAAAATAAATTATTGACTTTAATGACTTTTCTTTTCTGTCACACACAATTTACCCAAAACTTTCTCTGGCAACATTTCTTTATATTCACTTTAATTATGCATGGAAATACATTTTTGCCACCATGCTATCTTATCTGATGTCACCGCTACCTATCTTCTTTGACAACTATGCCAGCAGAAGGCAGATTCCTCACAGATTATAGTGAATAAACTGTAAAGAGAAAGGCAGACCTAAGGAAACCTACGCTAACGAATGGCACAAATCTTTGTGAAGTACTATGTTGTCTGCACCATAGGGGATAACAAGATAAATCAGAAAGGGACATTGCTCTCAAATGACCCCTATTATCTAACAGGGGTGATTTAAAAAAAAAAACAAGCTATATGAACATATTGAGTATAATACAAGAGGTACATTCGAGATGAGATTTCACTATCTGCTGTTTTAGATGAAGAAATCAGGTAAAGGTGAACACATTGTTGCCCTTTCACCACCTTTTAGTACACACACACACACACACACACACACACACATATATTCTATTATGCTATTTAAAATGTTCACAAAATTAACAATGATTTTCAGGTCCCTAAATTCAATTGAAACTTTCTATTCTTATTTTACTCTAACTCCAGCATTATTGGGGATTATAAATCACTCCCTCATTCTGGGATCATTGATTGATTAATCATTCATTCATTCATTCATTCATTCATTCATCATAACAACATGTTCTTCCAGTTTCCCTCCTTTTACCTCTCCAGGTATGACAATCCTGACTCCTTTATATAGGCTCAGCTAATTTTTTTCCCTTCTATTAACAGCTGTATTTCCAATTCTGAACCATCTTTTCTTTTATTCTATATGTTTTACTTGGTGAATCTCATTTATGCTTCCATTATCCACTGCATACAGATGAGTTACAAATTTGTATTTCTAGCACCGAGGACCAGATTTCTATATCCAACTGCCAACTTGGTGTCTTCACTTTGACATATCAAAAGCACTTCACTGTTAACATGTGTAAAACTACACTCAGAATCTTCCACTCTCACCTTAAGCTGATTTCCATATGGTATCTCCTAGAAATCTTCAATTGGCTAAACCAGAAAAATTGGAATCAATCTTCATACTTCTTTTCTTCAGTGCCTGATATCTAAATTACACTTCCCAAATATAGTTTGAATTCATGCATTTCATTTCAGTCTCTACCATCACCATAATAGATGATAAAAGCTATTTGTTAATTTGCTGAAGAAATGAATATTGAATGTGTTAATAATAAAAACAACAGGCTATAAAAGTGCAGAGTGACTTTGGGGGAGATTAAGTAGTAGTATCCCAAATTGTCTAGTTTGTTTCACTGAGATACAGTGGCAAAAGGAAAACTGGAAAAGAAGATTGGTATCAAATCATGTCGAAATTGGAGTGCTATGTTTTAGAATTTGGATTTTATTTTTTAGGTACCAAGAGGACTTGAGTGCTTTTATAAATTATGTTTTTTTCAAAGGATGTACTGTACTTTAGAAAGATTAGTGGAGAAACAGTTGTGTTACATGGGTGGAAAGGAGAGAAAATATTAGATTAAATTTTAGATACTATTGAAAAATTATAAGCAAAAGCTAGTGAGGGCCAGAACTAAGAGTTGCAACACAAATGAAAATGGAAAATAGATACAAGAGATACTACAGTGGTAGATTTTTTCTTTATTTTTTTAAATTTTTCTTCTTTATTGTTGTAAGTATTACAGATGTCCCCTTTGTTTGTTTGTTTTCCCATTGACCCCTTCACCCCACACCCATCTCTCCCAGGCTGTCACCACTCTATTAATCTGTATCCATGGGCTATATCCAGGTTAATCATTCCCAACCCCACCACCCCCACCTTCCCTCTGAAAGTTGTCAGTCTGTTCCATGCTTCTATGTCTCTGGATCTATTTTGTTCATCAGATTATTTTGTTCATTGGATTCTACATATGAATGAGATCATGTGATATTTATCTTTCTCTGACTGGCTCATTTTGCTTAGCATAATATTCTCCAGGTCACTCCATGCTGCTTAGTATTTCATGGTATAAATGTACCACAGGTTTTTATCTACTCATCTACTGATGGGCACTTAGGTTGTTTCCAGATCTTAGCTATTGTAAATTGTGCTGTTATGAACATAAGGGTGGACATACTCTTTCTGATTAGTGTTTTGGGTTTCTTATGATATATTCTTAGAAGTGGGATCACTGAGTCAGTTGGTTATTCAGGTTGATTGTTCTATATTTTAGTTTTAATTCTATTTTAGTCCTGAGAAAAGATGAGTGTAACTTCCACCTATTCCATTACCATCTTGGATGCCAATGAACTCTTGATTGAACTGACTTGACACTCAACTAAAGTCTCCTGATTCACCAAACTAGAACAAATTATAAAATTTCTAAGGAACCACAAAATACCCAGAATAACCAAAGCAATATTGAGAAACAACAACCTGGAAGTATCACACTTTCTGATTCCAACTGTATTGTACACATATTATTAATCAAAAGCAAGGATATGCATTTGGGAAAATACAATCTCTTCAATAAATGTTGAGAATCTCCTAGAAGAAAACAGGCCATAAATTCTTTGACATCAGTCTTAGCAATATGGTTTTTTATGCTTTTCCTTAGGCAAAAGGCAACAAACTTAAAAACAAGCAAATGGGACTATATCAAACTAAAAAATATTTTTGAAGAGTGATGGAAACCATCAACAACAGAAAAAGAACTCATACAACTCAATATCAATGAAAAATTCTACTTAAAAATGGGCAGAGGACTTGAATAGACATTTTTCTAAACAAGACATGCAGATGGCCAACAGACACATGAAAAGATGTTGAACATCACTAATCATCAGATAAATGCAAATCAAAACCACTATGAGATATTGCCTCACATCTGTCAGAATGGCTATTATCAAAAAGATGACAAGTGTTGGTGAGGATGTGAAGAAAAGGGAATCCTCATTCACTGCTAATGGGATTGTAATTTGGTGCAGCCACTATAGGAAAGAGTATGGAGGTTCCTTAAAAAATAAAAATTGCATTATAATCCAACAATTCTACTTCTGAGTGTTTATCTGAAGAAATTGAAAACACTAATTTGAAAAGATATGTGCACCCCTATGTTCATTGCAGCATTTATAATAACCAAGATATGGAAATAACTTAAATTTCCATCAAAAATGAATGGATGAAGAAGATGTGTGTATGTATACATTACATATACACACATTTTTATGTAAAATGGAATGTTACTCAGCCATAAAAAAAATAGTAAAATCTTGCCATCTGTGACAACATAGATGGATCTAGAAGTTATTTTACCAGGTGAAATAAGTCAAACAAAGACAAATACTGTATTATTTCACTTATACATGGAATCTAAAAAAAAACACACAGAATAAATAAGCAAACAAAACAAAATAGAAACAGAATCATAGACACAGAAAAAATATTATTGGTTGCTGGAAGGCGAGGGGGTTGGGAGATGAGTAAAGGGAATTAATAGGTACAATTTCCAGTTAGAAAATAATTAAGTCATGAGATGTAATGTATAGCACTGGGAATATAGTTGATAATATTGTAACAACTTTGTATGGTGACAGATAATTATAAATGTATATAAATGCCAAATAATTATGTTGTAAAACTAAAACTAATATAATATTGTATTGCAACTGTACTTTAAAAAAATAAAGCCTCTTGAGATCTCCTGAACAAGGATTATTTTCCATCCCGAAACCAATAGCCTATATTACTAAACCCTAAGGTAAACCTTTCCAAGTTCTTCAGAGGCTCCATTTCACAGACTGGGAATTTTTTTATAGATTTATCATTAGCTACATAAATTTAAATCAGTTATTTATTGGGAATCCTTTCCTTCTTCAACCTTATTCAGACCTGATAGACACAATCTGTGAAATTTTCTTTTATTATGAGTAAACACTAAAGTTCTTCTGGTGGTTCTCTGTGATTTATGTATGGCTATACTAATAAGTCATGTAAGACAATAAAGTCTATACCACTTAAAGAATGATTCATAAACTGTCATACCGTATGTGACATTTATCAAGAGAATACCACTATTATGCCCTAACTGGTTTGGCTCAGTGGATAGAGCATCAGCCTGCGGACTCATGGGTCCCAGGTTCGATTCCGGTCAAGGGCATGTACCTTGGTTGTGGGTACATCCCCAGTAGGGAGTGTGCAGGAGGCAGCTGATCGATGTTTCTCTCCCATCGATGTTTCTAACTCTCTATCCCTCTCCCTTCCTATCTGTAAAAAATTAATAAAATATATTAAAAAAAGAGAATACCACTATTTTGTCACCTTGTTTCTAAATGCATAAATGAATTTCAGATAACACTTATCAGAAATGAAAAGTAATAGGCTAATGGTAGTTGAGGCTACCACTTTATAGTTGAGCACAAGAAATAAGAAAACCTCAACAAAAAGTGTATCATAACAGTGGGGACACTTTTATCAAAGCAGACAATTAGATTAGGATAAAAAAAAGAATAAATGTACTATTATCTTGATTTCTGGAGTAAAAAACCAAAAATATGATACACACATTATTAAATTAATATGATCAAGTGTTAGTGTCTGGCTGGGTTTAGAGGTGGAGAATGTATTACAAACTTAAAATGCCTTTCTCCAAGAACACATGTTCTTTCTGCAGTGTAATGATATACTGTCTCATTTTTGTCCCTAAAATGTAAAATCCTCTATACTAGATGGAGATAGGCTTAAAACTAAATTTAATCTCATGAAAACAAGAAAGCTAAGATATGACAATATTTAGGGGCTTTGTGTGGGGAAAGTGGCTGAGAAAAATGAACAGAGAATTCTATCTTTACTTAAATTTGGTGAACTCAAATCTTCTTGACTTTTGAGTCTCCAGTTATTGTTTGATTCTTTGAAAGTCCTCTTCATTTACTCCTAAAATTAATTATGATTTTTTAAATTTCTTTATTGATTAAGGTATTACATATATGTCCTTATCACCCCATTACCCACCCGAACCCCCCCCCTCACCCCCCTGTTGTCTGTGTCCATTGGTTAGGCTTATATGCATGTATATATTTATTTCACTTAGCATAATGCTTTCCAGTTCCATCCATGCTGTTGCAAATGGTAAGAATTCCCTCTTTTTTAATACTATGCTGTGGTTAAAAAAAAAAAAAATGACTTCTGATTTGAGAATGTTTTAAGAACCTCACAACACACCTTGACCCTGTAGACATTTTTATACATTGCAAAAACCGTTTTAGGAATCCCTACATTATTCACTGACCCCTTAGCAGGAATATCTTTGAGCTTTTAGACCTTGTAGCCAGAATTTCTTCGAACAAGGGAAATATACAGTTCATCTTCCTGAAAATGTTCATTCTCTGGGGTTAGTGTATAGCACCTTCCAGAACCCCATTTGTCATACTGGCAGCTAACAGATTTCTTTTGAGTTGGTAGGGGCACCTATAATAGATTTCACTCGCCACTCCCTTCTCTATTTCCCTGTAAGTATATCAGAATTGAGCATTAACCAGACAGAAGTTTGCCATCAAGAGAAATGAGATGCAACATTGGGGTTCTCATACTTGTTCTCAGTGAGGCGATTGTCAGTGTCAGATATGGGATACAGAGAGGTAAGGGCCTACAAGTCACCTAAAAACCACTATGAGAGATCAGGGAAGAAGGAAGTTATTTTCCATCAGGGCTCAGGCTTTGGGAAAGATGATCAGCGAATACAGTAGCGAACAGTCCTGTGGGCCTACAATGAGGAGGAAAACGTTTCCTATTGTCTCTCCCAAGAAGAGGAATTTAATTACAGACACATTTTATAATGAAATCACACTTATTTGGGAGAAGAAAAAAAGAAATGGAAGAGAACCTATTTCTCATATCCTAGCTGAATTCTCTGACTGGGAAAAAAATCACATTAAATATAAAATCTATTTTGAAACAATATTAGGGATGTCAAACTGCCATAAGCAAAAACTACATAGTTAAAATAAAAACTGCAGGTAGTTTTAAACATATAATAAGCTGAACCTCCTTCTTGTGATATAATGTCATTAAGAGAATTATGAATTCAAATCTCTCTCTCTCTCTCTCTTTCTCTCTCTCTCTCTCTCTCTCAAAGGATCCCCAATCTTCACCTCTTCAGGAATTATATATTATATTGTAAAATAAAACTCCAGCAGCAGCCATACAGGTGAAAGGCTAGACAATTCACACTGACATTTCAAATTAAAAATAAATACAAATATCCCATCCTAAGGATAATTGGACATCTCATTTTAGGAGGTTTTACAGGGTGAGAGGGAGTGAATAGCAGCATATTCACTTTCAAGTCATTCTAAATATAACCTCAATAGTTCCAAAATCAGAAAAAAATTAAAAAATGACATACTGATGAATTTTCACAGGAGGCAATCAGGAAGGTGACAATATTTACAATGATGATGCCAATGCCTAAGGCACAATATTCAAAATAAAGAAGCACCCTGGGCTCTTGATTGTGTAGGTGGACTCTGGGCTGACCCCTCTCGCAAGAATACATCAAATGTACATCTATATTTAGAGCAAATCCTCTTGAGAGACAGCTGTGAGTCAATTGAACAGCCTCTGCACAAACAAGCAAGTGCCACATAGAGAAAGCTGGGGAGTCATCACAGCTCTCCTGGAGCTGAAGGAACAACTCAGGACCAGAGGAATGGGTGAGTGCCATAGATTACTTTCCTCTGAGCCTGGATAGCAGCCTGAGCTCCATTCATGTTCTCTGGTTAACCTGCAGGGTGTTGCAGCACCTTCCCAGCCACCCATACTGGAGAAAGACCCAGCAGGAACAGGCTCTTTCACCCAGAGATTGCATAAAAAACAAACAAAAAAACAAAAACAAAAAAACACCTAAGAATAAACTTAACTAAGGAGGTGAAAGACCTCTACTCATGAGTAGCAAACAGTCTATGTGTCTCTCTAACATCTATGTGTCTCTCTCTCACTTTCTCTCTCTCTCTCTCCCTCCTTTACTTCCTTCCACTCTACCTGAAAAGGAATGGAAAAAAATATATCCTCAGGTGAGGATTAAAAAGTAAAAAAAAAAAAAATAATGGGATGGTCATATTATAAGGTAAAAAGGGTCAAATAACTGTTGTACATCTGAAACTAATATAATCAATATAAAATTGTATACCAACTATACTTTAATAAAAATAAATTAAAAACAAATCAACTGCCCAGCCAGCGTGGCCCAGTGGTTGAGCATCAACCTACGAACCAGGAGGTTACAGTTAGATTTTGGGTCAGGGCACATGCCCGAGTTGCAGGCTGGATCCGGGAGTCGGGGGAAGGGTGGTTGCAGGAGGTAGCCTATCAATAATTCTCATCATTGATGTTTCTATTTCTCTATCCCTCTCCTTTCTTCTCTGAAATAAATAAAACTGTATTTAAAAAATAAAAAATCAACAACAAAACAGGAAGGACCTGACAGATGCAATCTTGCTGACTAATCCATGGGTTCCCTGACAACTGCTTCACTTTTGGAACAAAGAATAATCAAGGCAGAAACATGAAAATCTAATAGAAACAGGTAGCACTTTAAAAAGGCCCTAAATTTGACATAAAGCTAGGAACAGATAACCTTATAGTCTTCTGTGAGACTGGTCCTTTATACATCAGTGGAACAGCATAGATGGATAGATTAAGGGAGCACCAAACCCTACCACTACAACCTTGCTCATCTGGGCTATATATGTAAGGCCCATCTATTTGTGTGAGGATGGGCTGGAAAATCTCACCACTGGAGACTATAATTAATCATCAACCTTAGTATGAATGTGTTTAATGTTATTCACTCTCAGTCAATTGCAAAAACAGGAATAAATTTATAATCTCTAAACATTCTTCCTAGATTATCATATTTAATGCCAAAATTTAAAATAGGCTATATGCCAATGATTTTCCAAATTTTTATTTCAAGCTCTAACATTGCTCCTAAGATCCCAGTTTATATGTACAACTGTTGTTGTTTTTTTGACAACTCTATTTGGGTCTTAACTGTAACATGTCCACCATCTACCTAGTTACTCAGGCTATATAACTTAAGAAACATCCTTGGTTCTTCTACATTTCTAATCTTCATTCCTTCTAGTTCATCATAAAATGCTGTTGGCTCTTCTTCAGAATATATCTTAAATCCATCTACTGTATTTTTCCGTGTATAAGATGCCCCCATGTATAAGATGGCCCCCACTTTTCCAACCCAAAATTTAAAAAATCAATATTTTAAACATTTTGCTGGTTTTCCCCTTAAGGACTTCTTCTTCTTTTTTGGCATCTTAAGGAGTTGTTCTTCCTGTTTTCTCTACTGTCTGATCATACACTCAGTGGGAAGAGGTTCAAATTGTCTCTTTGCAGCTCTATTTCCATGCCCTTTTGCATAGCTGATTACATTCAGTTTGAATTTTGCAGAGTAAGACAATTGCTTACTGGTATTTATCTTTTGTTTTATTTTTTGACATCTTTATGGGCTCAGAACGCTCCAGTCCCTGTTGCATCTGTGCACTCTCCACCTCCAATTACGGCATCAGCTGACCTCAGTAAAAATAAGGCTCATGATTGGAGGAAGCCTGTTTGACCAGATATGGGCAGCTAGGCACCACGCAGCTCCCTCCAAGGCTGACTTCCATGTATAAGATGCCCCTCAATTTTCAGTCTAATGATTTTAGAAAAAAATAGCCACTGTCATATTTAACCTCTATCATTGCAATAGCCTCCTACATATCTCCCACTGTTGCCCTTCTACAGTACATTTTCTACCCAACAGCCAGAATGATTTTTTTAAGTAAACTAGATTCTTTCACTACTATGATTAAAAATCTTCCAATGTCAGCCCATTATGCCAAGAATAAACTCCAAACTCTCAACTATGGCCAGCAATAACCTTGTTTGACCAACCCATACTCTCCTTATTTTTTTTCTTTGAATATGCAAATATTATTTCCAACTCGGGACCTAGTATGCACTTGGTATTATCTCTACCTGTAGCATCTAGATTTTTGCAAGCATAGTTCCTGGTCTGTAAGATTGCAAGTAAGTGGCTCATTATCAGAGAGTCCTTTCCTGGCCACCTAATTTTAGTAGTCTCCTAGTCACTCTTAATCATATTCCCATTATTTATAGGATGTATTACTAACTTATTTTTTTATTTCTTCATTGTTTTACTTGTTTTAATTCCTGCTCCAAAATGAGAACATAAGTTTCATGAAAGCAAAGATCTTATTTGCCTCATTCACTACTTTAATCTCTAGAACATAGAACAGTGCCTTGAAAAATGTAGACACCTAATCATGGAGTGAAATATGATAACATATGCCCTCTTTTACCTCCTAATTTAATATTATGCCCTTCAGATCATTCACTATCCCACTAACACCTTACTTCATAGTATTTATCATTGGCTGGAAATATCACAATTATTTCTTTTTTTAAAATTTGTCTATCTCCCACAACTAAAATGTACAGACCATGAAAACATGGTTTTATTTATCTTTGAAAATTCAGTACCTATACTTAGATCAGTGACTGACATATGGTATGAATGCAGAAAATAGCGAGTGGTTAAATAAATGAATTTTGCTAGAAAAGTTGTAGAAACAAATGGTGTCCGTTTTGGTTCACACTCTCCAAAAGCTGTATCTTTGCAAATAAGCCCTGGTAAGGTGTTTGGATAGTATAGCAATAATAACAGTTATAATTATGGAGAGCATAATTATAGCAAACACTGTTATACGTGTTTTATGTAAATTAACTCAATGTCACAATAAGCTTATTGGGGAGGTATTACCAATCAACTCCATTCTAAAGTTTAGGAAAGTTAGGCAAACAAAAAAGGATAACCCTGGCTCATGTGGCTCAGTTGGTTGAGTATCTTCCCACGCACCAAGAAGTCACTGGTTCAATGCCCAGACAGGGCACTTGTCCAGGATGCAGGCTCAAACCCCAGTAGGGGACGTGAAGGAGGCAGCAGGTCTATGTTTCTCTCATTGATGTTTCTCTCTCACCAATGTTCCTCTCTAAAAACCAATAAAATATATTTTTTTAAAAGATAGGATAAAATGTTCAAGTTGGTTTTGCTTTTGTTATTATTATTGGAGTTGTTACAATTAAGCTCTCTCCCTCATCTTATAGTCCAGAATTTGAACCTAGACTATTTTGAGAGCTCACCATCTTAAATGACATACTGCAATGTTTTTAAGATGGGAATTTGAAAAGGTAACTATTATTTTTTAAAAGTAATTTATATTTAATGTTTTAATTATAGTTTATTTCAGTATTATTATGTATTGGTTTCAGGTGTATAGCATAGTGATTAGACAATGGTACTTCAGAAAGTATCCACTCAGCACCATACATAGTTACCACACTATTATTGACTATATTCCCCATGCTGTACTTTATATCCTCATGAATATTCTGTAACTACTAATTTGTAATTTAAAAAATTATTGTTGAGAGTATTATATATGTCTCCTTTTTCCCCCATTGACCTCTCCTGGCCCACTCCCATCCCCAGCACAAGCTCTCATCCCCCTACTGTCTGTGTCTATTGGCTATGTTTATATGCATACATGCAAGTTCTTTGGTTGAACTCTTACCCCCCCTCCTGCCCTCCCTATGAGGTTTAACAGTCTGTTCCATGCTTCTATGTCTCTGGATCTATTTTAATCCCTTTGCCTCTTTCACTGAGTCCCCCAATCCCCCTCCCCTTTGGCAATTGCCAGTCAAGTTTTTGTGTCTATGAGTCTGTTTCAGTTTTGTTTGTTCATTTTGTTCTTTAGAGTCCACATAAAAGTAAATTAATATGGTATTTGTCTTTCTTTGACTGACTTATTTCACTGAGCATAACACCCTCTAGGTCCACAGGTAAGCTTTTGATAAAGGTTTTTGAACAATGCATGGATTCATTCCTATGAGTTGCTAGCTCCAGATCCTTGAGGGGGGAAGATGGTCTTCATCATCTCTAGGTCACCTTTAGACTTAAGGGCTCCAGAAAAATATTTTTTCTGAATATATTTATTTCATCCTAGACACTTAGGATGCACTTGATTCTGACCATCAGTGAAAAGAAATTTGAGATACTACCAGTGGAAAGTGATGTCATTGTTTCCCCATATTCTGAGAAATTGTCAATGTGTTCTCTATAATTTATCTCATAAAAAGGGGGGCCCTTTATCCTAGCACCACCAATTTCAACTTCATTTTTGGGTGACTTTAGAGGAAAGTCATTCTTTCTAGAGGCAAGCAATCTCTATATCATTAGTACAAAGCAATCCTTAGTATAATGGGCTTTAATTGCCTTTAATTATTTTATATCTGAAATACAATACATTACAGAACATTTAGAACCATAATAATAAAATATCTTATTATAGTGGTTTACTGAAGTACTACACTCAGCTTTAATTTCTGAGAATCACTCTGAGGCCTAGCAGTGCCTGTAATCATTTTAATCTTTTGGTAGAAGTTGAAGGTGTGGCTTCCTCCACGGACTGTGCACAGTTCCTACAGGATCTGGGCCCCAGGGCTGCCTATCACCTGGGATCTGCTTGGAGCCAGGGCTCTTTTGGCCAAGCCAAGGCTCACAGTGTCTTCCAGCTACTCCATGAGTGACACAAACCCCCAAACCATTGTGGGACCCTCAGAGCTCCCCACGGTATCAGCCATCATCCCTGGGCCAGGCTCTGGGGCCCGGGCATGGCCTGTGCTGGTGGGGGTTGTGCTGGGAGCTGTGGTCCTCTCTCTCCTCATTGCACTTGCTGCCAAATGCCACCTCTGACGCAAATACCGCCTCAGCTATCAGCATCGCCCACTGCCCTGGACAAGGAAGGGGATCTGTCTGGAGGCCGGTGAAGATGAGGATGAGGATGGTTTCATTGAGGACAATTACATTCAGCCTGGGGCCAGCAAGCTGGGGACAGAAGGTAGCAGGCACCATTTCTCCCTCTGAGACCCGACCTTTGGACACCCCTTGCCTGACAGCTTAAGAATTATAAATACTACAATGAACTCAGGGATGGAGGTGGCTAGGATTTAAGGGCTGATCAGGGATTGAGCAATTTTTCCATCCTTGACACTAGCCACCAAAGTGACAATGCCCCTCTCTTGCTCAATAACTCTCAATGGCTCCCTGCTATTCTCAGGATAAAGCCTACCAAGGACCTGACTATGGAAATGAGGCCTCTGTCAGCCTCTTGGTTTGCATTCTCCCTACTTAACTAGTTATTATTATATACCAGTTGGTAACATTTTAGCAGATGAAAACCAGTGTGCCAAGTTTCTTATTGAATTTTTTTCCTATCAATACAGTGGGTAATCTAAATAGTTACAATATATTTTGTTTTTCACAGGTATTAATAAATCTATTTTTATTTCAAATAAAAAAAAGAAGTTGAAGGTGCAATGAGGCACTGAATAGAAAACCAAATATATAAACTTTTCTAATTAATTCCTATTAAGGTCTGGGGTTTTATCTCTATTCTCATCTGCTTGAGTTATAAAATTTAGTCAGTTAATTAAACAGTCACATGGTAAGCTACCTTTAAATTTAATATTTTTATATTTCAACATTAAAATAATTATATTTCTATCCTAAGGTATCCCAGAAGCTAGTGAAAGCAAAAAAAAAAAATAACAGCTCCATTACTATTAACCCTCACGTGTAGGTGGACTATTGATTTGAATGCTACTGATTTTAGACAGATTTTAGAGGAAGATTGATTTTTTTTTTAATCCAAGGCTAGAATCTATCTCCCTAAAGCCTATTAGCCTATGTCTCAGCAAAATGCTCCTTAGGCAATGAGGATTGCCAAGTACAGTGAGGGTGGTGAAAGAAGAATGTCAGATATATTACTTAGGTGGGAGGGATAGGTTTTAGTCACATTCCAATATTTCCAACAATTTGACTGTATTGAATGCCATAATGTTTTATTTGTTTGTGCAGACCCATACAGTACATACAATAACCTCATTGAAAGGGGAAGCAGCAGTCCATGTAGATAAACAAACTGGCTTCAGCAGATGGGAAATTCAGAATAAGAACTTCCTTTGGAGCTTGGTTCCTCAGTGTGTTACAGTTGGTTATAATCTTTCAGAAAGCTGCTCTTGGGCTGTCACCTCCCTGATGGCTAAAATATCCCTTGAAGGAAGTAGTATCTACGTCAATCCAAGTTTGATCCAGCGCCACAGGAAAGCTGCTATAGTCTGATATCTCTTTTAAAAACATCATAAACAGTAAAGCTTTGATACTGAACCTAAAAACCTCATTTCAGGCAACTAATGTCTTTAAATAGCAGGGGGCTGTAAAAGAGGCTATGAATAAAATGTGAACTCAATTTTGCAACACTACCTCGAAAGTGTTAGACTCTTGATTTCATTTTATTTCTCTCTCGGTGTGGTGTTTCTAAGGATCCTGAGCCTCTGTCTTGAGCCAATTTATCACTAGGCCACACTTTTGTTACACCATACCTTTGGTCCATCCGATCCATGCGATTCATCTCTTTAAGGTCAGTGCAATATCAGTTCAATAATGAGCTAATGCATTTTACAGATAATAGCAAGGATACAACATTCAGACACTTGAGATTACCAGTGCCCTACATTCTCTCTGACACACCCCCAAAGCTAACTCGATCTTCACTATATTTACCTAAAAAACAATTGAAGATTTACTATTTTGTCCCTTTCTATTTTGTTATTAGAGTTAAAGTACACTAATCATGTGGCACTTAGCAAGTAAAGCTGACCTTAAAGCTCTCAGATAATGACTTGAGGATCCTCAGTTTGGGTAAGCTCATAGAAATGAACATGAGGAGATGGAAAGTAGTGATTATATTGTGAGTACCCATTATCCATCGATCACTCTATTTTCCCATTTAATGAACATAAAATGGTTATCATTTGGCTGTTATACCCCTTCTTGTTTTAAAGAAGAGGAAACATGCTCAGAAATAGAATCGTTGTCCCAAATCACATAGCTAAGAAAAATACCAGCCAAAATTTGAGCAAAAATCTGACTGCAAACATATAATGCTTTCCCCTTTACCACCTAGCTAGTCTTACCACATGCCTCAAACTAGCTTCTCTAATACCTCTAGCAATCACTAACCACTAACAGATCAAAATCCCCCCCAAAAACAAATTTATATCAGATGTGAAAAATAGCTTTTAACCCTGTATCTCTGGTGACCACCTGTCCAGATAGAAATAATTTTGAATTTTAAACAGTAGTACTATTAAAATTGTCACAAAATTGTAATATTTCAACAAACTATTTACCTCCTAGATCGTCTCTTAACCTAGTAATATCATAGAAAGCTAAGATCATGGCTGCTGAGTTTTCTTAATTCAGAAAGTAATGTAAGTCCTCCTATACTCCTTATTCCACCTTAAAAACAAACAAACAAACAAACAAACAACAAAATCATGGGACTTATTTATAAAAGTGGGAAAAACAGTGTGTTTCAAGAAACATCTTGTTAGGATTAAAATTTTATTCTTTATGATGCTTGTTTTTTAAAATAAATCCCACATTTTTGTTGTAGTTGTACTAACTAGGGCATACCTAATGAGAAAATATCAGTAAGTAGTATTTGAGGTACTTATATTTTTTATTGTTAGAACTATTGTGATAGAATTTAATTTGGGATAATAGAGTCAGTATCCATTAGAACATTTGTTAATTTGTTAAATAAGGCTACTTGTTCTAAACTTGCTTTTAAATTTTGATTTTGAAGTCACAAATCCTTAGCACACGGTAGCCCCCCATGAAAAACTATTTTTCTTGCCAGTAAGGATATTCATCCAACTTGTCTCTTAGGGATTTTTGCTTTTTGAGTGGTATAATGTTCCACATTTGAAAATGAGGCCTATGATTTTTTGAGTGGGGAGCAACTTTACTGGAGAATTCTTGTTTAAATGCAATATTCCTGGGATAATTAATACATGAACCCATTCATTATATGAATACACTTTACACATTTTATAGGATTAATTTCGAATCGATTGATTCCTAGATCTTATGCCTTAATGTAGGTGGAAGAAGAAGAGGAAGATTCACAGGATTATAAGATTTTGGTGGGAGATTACAACAGGGGAAGATTTTTGATCTGGGGAAAGTGCTTAATTGAGAAGTTCAGGATTGAGGATAGGGGTGGGTGAGAGGACGAATGCTGAAAAATAAGGTTGGATGTCAAAAATAGCCTATCTACGTGCCAATTGTCAAAGTATGACCTTGGGGATAGTCATCACAAGATCCAACTGTGCCTGAGAAGGAATATGAACTAACTGCCTTTGCAGCTGGAAATGACTCCATCTAAGTTGCTTCTATAACTCCAGGAAATGAAAATACATAATAGTAAGTCTGAATAAAACTGTATGCCTAAAAATGAAGATGGAAAACAGCTGTGATCTCTTTCACAACAATCATTAGACTTAGCAGACAGATGGGAGTAGAGATGGAATGATGGACAATCAAATGCGCTATTAGCTCTGACAGATTCCAAATATTGGCTGACTTTCGAAGCTTGCATGAAAATCAACCTCATAGAAATACTACACACAGTCTATGAATGTTAACACATATTTGGCAAAAGTATTTAACTTTATTCTACTCAAACTTTTCCTTATTTTCCTTAGATGACTTCCATAAGTCTGTCTTCTTTACGCCATGAAAAATGAATCATTTCAAAGGGGAAAGACATGAAAATACAATTTTAGAGTAAATTTTTTTTTCTTTAACCAGCTACCAGTGGGAAAGTTCAAATTTAATGCTGATAGAAAACTGATCTGTTACTTCATTTAATGATTAGCTGGACTGCATTTTATTCATTTACTTTGAAAAAGATAAATATCTGGGGTATCCAGGAAGAATGCAAGTTTTCTACCTATGTTGTGAAATTAGTTTAAGTGTTTTTCTTTTGCAAGCTTGTCTGAAAAAGGGTCATTCAGATTGCATCCCAACACCACCATCCCCAATCTACCACCTATTACTGGAGCACGTGTTTTCTTGTCAAGTCATGATAGCTTTGAAATGCTTGAAAATACCTTCTGTGTCTAGGTGCTAATAAGTGTGAATCAGATTCAGGAAAGCACTGTGTTACTGAAGATTAGGATCACAAAATGTAAGGCTCAGCCAGTCAAAACTCGAGATGCGTGAATAATGCAGTTGTAGCATAATGATATATTTTAAGCCAGAGAGAATTATTTGTCTTCAATCATGCTTATGAATAATTTTGATTTATTATTTATGCATTATAGAAAGGATGGCCTTCTTACTTCATGTCCTGTGGCATGGTGACATATAACATTGTAGGGTACATTTTCTAGAAGCTGTTTTATTATGTATGGAGGCACAAGAAGGAAAAGGGATTACTCTGTGCCATAAATTAAATATGGACTATTAGAATGCATAGGATAGTGCTTTTAAAACA
Source organism: Myotis davidii (assembly GCF_000327345.1). Classification (NCBI taxonomy): domain Eukaryota; kingdom Metazoa; phylum Chordata; class Mammalia; order Chiroptera; family Vespertilionidae; genus Myotis; species Myotis davidii. The sequence goes on from NW_006299517.1 coordinate 390,595, forward strand.
TGAGGATACTTTTTTACTCCACACTTCCAAATTCTGAAATATATAGCAATTTGTAACCAATGTGCGTCCTTTGGCCAAACAAGTACTCCCTTATTTGTGTAGACTTATTCAAACCAGGTTCCTGCCAATGAAATGTTCCAAATCCATCTCAGTCACCTCTTTTGCTGTGCTGAATCAGCACTCTCTGAGCACAGAGTTTTCTTGAAAGTTTCCTCAAAGTATTACACACTGGGGGGAATACTTTCACAAAGGCTGATTCAGCAAGTGAGCAAGAGAGGAAGTGAGAGATTTATAGGGTTCTTTTAATGCTGGAAGGAGAGCCCTATTGATGAATAAGAGGATGATTATGCAATTTAGCCTATGTGGGCTGAGATTCCAGAGAATAAACCTAAGTCTGATCATTTTGTTTAATATTAATGAATACACTGCTACTCAAAACACACTTCACACTTCAAAACGTTTTTACATTTGTTTCATTTTTTTTTCTTCATATAATGGTTAGGTATGCAAGTCAGGTATGGTTAACCAAATTTGAAAGACAAAGTAAATAAGGCAGAAGATAATTAAATAATTTTTCTAAGACCACATAGTAAATTATTGGCAGATTTGACACTAGAAGACTATAATCTAGGTTGATTGACTTCCATTCTATGAACTTTTCAATGTACATACTGACTACATATTTGGATATATAAAGTCCACATATAAATAAAAGTAGACATTGAGATAGAGAAATGGATGGGTATATAGACAGCTTGATCAATAGATGGATAGCAGACACTTATTATATGGCAAATATTGTGCAAGGTGCTTTAGTTACTTTGATGAATAAATCAGTCTCTGCCCTCAAGGCAGAGTGAAAAAAAAAAGACAGTTTAAACTCAAACAACAGTTTAAATCTCATGCCTTCTGTTGACTAACATATGAGGAAAACACAGACTCCGATTTGAATATTTGAATGTAGGCATTAATTGCAACTATGATGCCAACTTATTTCTAGAGCTACTGAAAATGTGTCATTATCCATTCTAATTCCTGGGAGTGTTTTTTTGTGTTTGTTTTGTTTTTGCCTTTAAAGTGAAAATTCCAAACACTGACAGAGAATTACTAAAAGCAGAGAGCTATGTTTCTAGAGTTTTTGAGCTCTTGGGTTTACAATATGGGACACTCATTTGACACTTCTCACTTATAGTACAGACTACAATGGTAAGTCACATGGGAATATGATTAATTTTGCTTTGCCACCAACAAGTAAGCAATCATCCATTCCAAACTTTTCCTTAATTTCACAAGTGAAACTTTTCAATCTGTCTATATTGAGTTTTCTTGAAGGATATCATATGCCTGCATCTTACTAAGAAAGCTAGTATGTTATTAACACAATCTAATTAGGGAAAACTGAAATCCATTTATTCATATCACCAAATGAGTTTTGAGTACCAACTATGAGTCAGGAACTATGCTATGTGCTCAGGTCCCTGTCCTCACGGGAGAAGACAGGCATTGATAATTGTACAAACATTGTAACTGTCCCAAGTGCTGTGAAAAAAGTTATACTAGTATGTGTTATTTGAGTGTATAATAGGTGTATTTGACATAGTCATGGTAGTCAGGGAATATTTCTGTGAGGAAATATCTATTAGGCCAAGAGCTGAGGATTAAGGAGTTAAATAGGCAAAGAGTTTAAGATAGACATACCACATAGAAGGAAAAGCATGTACAATGATAATACAGGAGGGCACTTTTGCAGACTGAACTAATGGCCCTTATACTGGGTTGAGAAACTGACAGAATAGCAAATTCAGTAAGTAAAAATTAGACTTTTGTTTGAGTAAAGATCAGAGGATTTTATGTAGAGGCTCCCAATCTTCTTTTGGACATGTTCACCCTGTAACAACCTCCTTTCCTGAAAAGATATACTTCTGATTACCCATTTTAATCATTTATCCTACTGGCCCAAGAATTATCTTTAATTCAACATCATACATGGGAATAGAAAATGGGGGTTGCCCTAGACAGTTTGGCTCAGTGGATAGAGTGTCAGCCTGTGAACTGTAAGGTCTCAGGTTCAATTCTTGTCAAGGGCGCATGCCTGGGTTGTGGGCTCAATCCCCAGTGGGGGACTTTGCAGGAGGCAGACGATCCATGATTCTCTCTCATCATGGATATCTCTAACTCTATCTCCCTCTCTAAAATAAATAAGAAAAAAATATTTTTCAAAAAAGAAAGAAAATGGGGGTTTAATCTGTGTTAATTTAATCTATTCACCCACCGGGCATTGTCTTTGTCTGCTGGTGGATGAGAGTTATTTTTTTCTAATCAAAACAGAAGTCAAAAGAGGGTGTTAGATTCTTTGAAACTGGTGAAATGTTTCACCGTATTCTAGAAAAACTGTGCAGTTCATTCTAACCAACAAGTGCTAGTCATCACACAACAAAACCAGACCTACGCTAAACACAGACTTACAAGTCATCAAAGCAATTTAAAGATGAGTTTGATGTTTGACAGAGAGTCACTATATATCACTATGTTTTCTGATGACAGACTGAGGTAGCAGTTTATTCAACTTTAAGCCTATGTAACAGTCTCAGAAGATGAGTAAAATCAAATGAATAAATGATGAGACTGACAATGAAAGCTTCACTGAGGATCTAAAAACAAGTGGGTAACAGTTTCTACTGAATGCATAAAGATGTAGTGAAAAGACCGATGAGAAAAAACCTTGTCTGTCCCTATCAGTCCAGCTAGCCTTTCCAGATGGCCTTGACTGCTTCCTTTAATTCAAATGCTACAGCCTTCACAGATCATTTACACTTCACTTATTAAGTCTTACTTATTATTTATTACTCCAGTTTCTTCTTTCCCCAAGGAGATTGTAAAGCCCTTGAAGACAGAAGCTATACATTCCTTCTACTCTCTTTTTTGTCTCAGGTATTTTTCCTAATTCTATTTATACACAACAAAGGTAGCAAATACTGTATGTGCTAGTTGAAGAAATGTATATCGTTTTGGGGCCCACCCAAATGAATTGGCCAGGCTTAAATGGCTAGTAAATGGTGAAGCCTGTATTTGTACCCTGGTCTGCCTGACTTGTTAGTTCTGAAGTCAGACAAACACAGATTAGAATCCCCAGCTCCATTATCTATTTATTTGTATGAATGTGGGAAAAACATAAACTCATTAATTCAATGCACACTGTAAGCAAAGTACTATGCTAAATTCCTATTCTCATCCTTATTCTCATTCGTGTTGGTCTTTTCACTACATCCTTATGGCATCCCGTAGAAATGTTACCCACTTATTTTCAAATCCTCAGTGTGGCCTTCATTGTTAGTCTCTTATTTATTCATTCCATTTTACTCACATAACTTCTTTTTACTATTCTATCATAGCTGTGAACTCTTTTGCTCGCAATGTTTCCTGCAGATGTACGGTAACTTAGAAAAGTAATACTATAATTCCCATATCACAAAAGAGCATATCAAGACACAGAAAAGTGAAGTAAACTGTCCCCAGGCCATGCTGTTAATAAATAGCAGAACTGAGATACAAAGGCAGTGGGTTTAACTCTAAGCCAATCAGTATAGCTGATAGTAACTCCTTAATTGATTAAAACATTAAATAAACACATACCAGATCAGATACTCCTGGCCCCTAAAATTGAATAGAAAGTTTTAACTCGCCCTGGCCGGTTTGGCTCAGTGGATAGAGCATCGGCTGCAGACTCAAGGGTCCCAGGTCCAATTCCGGTCAAGGGCATGTACCTTGGTTACGGGCACATCCCCAGTGGGGAGTGTGCAGGAGGCAGCTGATCGATGTTTCTCTCTCATCAATGTTTCTAACTCTCTATCCCTCTCCCTTCCCCTCTGTAAAAAATCAATAAAATATATATTAAAAAAGAGAAAGTTTTAACTCTCTATATATGCACATTTTCCCCTGAAGTTTTCTTTCATCCATTTTTCAAAGTTGTTCATGACTCCAAAACAAACTAAAAGAACACTTATTAGACTGGGGTGTGGAGGAGGATGGGGATATTTAGTCATGTAGCACATGCTTTCCTGAACTTCAAAAGCTCATGATTCATTTGAAAAGCTAAGATAGGCAGTGAGGTAAATATGGTATAAGATATTAGGCAAAATATGTTCACTTCTAAACAAGTGGCTTAGAGGAAGGAGGGATAATTCTGGCTGAGGCAATAAGAAAAGACATCACAGCCCTGGCTGGTTTGGCTTAGTGGATAGAGGGTCAGCCTGCGGACTGAAGGGCCCCAGGTTCGAGTCCCATCAAGGGCATAAGCTCTGGTTGTGGGCTGGATCCCTGGTAGGGGCGAGGGGGTTGGGGCATGCAGGAGGCAGCTGATCAATGATGTTTGATCATTGATGTTTCTATCTCTCTCCCTCTCCCTTTCTCTCTGAAATCAATAAAAATATATGAAAAGAAAAGACATCACAGAAAAAAGTGGATTTGAGTTATGTCTTAAAATATGGGCAAGATTTTGAGAGGTAAAAAAAAATGTAAAACATGCCTTGTATGCTGCAGAGGTGGGGGAAGCTGTGTAGGCAAAGAAAATGTCACCCTCCGATGTTGATACAGTACGTGAAACATCCGTACTTTCTCCTTGCTATTCCAGCATAGCTGTGAACGCTCCTGCTTACACTGCTTTCCTATTGATGTCCTGGTGACTTAGGAAGACTTGGCAGAAAGTTTTGCAGAGCATCTGTTTTAAGCTAGTGGTTTTCACAACCTTGCATTCAAGCATCCCAAAGCCAAAGTAAAAGTAAATTAATTTGACCCTTAAAAATTACATTTGTAATAAGGAGAACTAAAGACCATAACATGAAGATGGCACAACAAAACAGAAATCAAATTAAGAGGCTGTCCTGAAGACCTCTAAGGTGAGGAGGACCTTTTATGCATTGGATGCTGTTAAATCATTCAGTTCATTTCACAGTGACTTGCTTTTAACGCAGTCTTGGATAAAATGTACTTCGTTGTTCCCGTGCATAATTAATATCATTCTGTAGTCTTCATCAGATAGGTCATCTCTGAGTATAAAACAATTGCATTTTTTTCTGAATTCTCTCTTGAAATTGATCTTCAAATCATACATGAGGAACCACAGAAGAGTGTCTGAAGAATCACTGTAAATGCTGTTCTTTAATGAACTTAACATTCCGCATATCATTCATTCATTTATTCATGCATTTATTTCTTCTTCCATCTATTATAACAATAACTCTTTTTTTTTCTTTTTTTTCCAGTTGTCTGAGTGCTTATTACCATTAGGCACTGTGTTAGGCACTGACTATATGAAGATAAATAAGGCAGGGTGTTTTTTTTTCATTTTTTAAAATATATTTTTATTGACTTCAGAGAGGAAGGGAGAGGGAGAGAGAGAAACATCAATGATGAGAGAGAATCATCAATACGCTGCCTCCCGCACCCCCCGCCCCCACTGGAGACCAAGCCCACAACCCTGGCACGTGCCCTGACCGGGAATCAAACCATGACCTCCTGGTTCATAGGTCGATGCTCATCCACTGAGCCACGCTGGCTGAGCAATAAGACTTGTTTTATCCTTAAGTTGCTCACAGTCAAGTGGGAAAAGCTGGCATATAAGCAGGTAAACTGAAATGCAATAGATGGGCTTAAAAAGTAGTGTTTTCATTTTTAAAGGGTAGATTTTTAAAAGCTTTGTATTAAAAAAAAAAAAACAAAACAAAAAACACCAAAAATCTGCATTAAAATCCAGGCATGACAAAAGGAAATAAAATAAAAAAATGACACTACCACCCCAAACATCCATTTCCTCTACACAAAACCAAACACTAGTCACAGTTTCATATATTTCTTTCTAGGATTTTTTACATATATGCATATGCACACACATTGTGTCTATTCATCTGTGCCCTACTTTTTTCACTTATAATATCTTTGAGATTTTTCCATATCAGCCCCACTCCTCACTCACTTTAATAACTAAGTGGCTTTCATTGTGTGGATATAAGCCACGTTTACTCAAGAAGCCTGTTCCCATGCACATTTTGTTGGTTTTCATGTGGTTGCTATTATAAAAGAAACAAACAAAGAGCAGTCTAATAAAGAGCTTTGTGTTTATTATTGTACAATACATTCCTAGAGGTGGAAGTGTAGTATCACAGACTATGTGGCTATTTAGACAAATATTTCTCAATTGCCTTTCAAAAATATGGTTTGAGCCCTAGCCAGTTTTGCTCAATGGATAGAGCATTGGCCTGCGGACTGAAGGATCCCAGGTTCAATTCCCAGTCGGGGCACATGCCGGTTGTGGACTGGATCCCCAATGTGGGGCATGCAGGAGGCAGCCAATCAATGATTCTCTCTCACCATTTATGTTTCTCTCTCTCCCTCTCCCTTCCTCTATGAAATCAACAGAAAAAAAACACAAAATATATATGGTTTGAACAAAATGGAAACAGAGAGATGGATACATGGAACAGGCTGACAGCTGTGGGGGGGGGCATTGGGGAACTGGATGAAAGAAGGTGAAGGAATTAAGCAAAATATTTACACATATATGTAGCAATCATGCTTTTTAAATATATTTTTATTGACTTTAGAGAGGAAGGGAGAGGGAGAGAGAGATAGAAACCTCAATGATGAGAGAGAATCATTGATGAGCTGCCTCCTGCCTGATCAGGGACTGAGCTCGAAACCTGGTCATGTGCCCTGACCAGGAATAAAATCGTGACCTCCTGGCTCATAGGTCTATAGTCAACCACTGAGCCACTGCAGCTGGGCAATCATGCTTTATGTGAAATATATAGACACAGACAACAATGTGGTGATAGCCAGAAGGTGAGGGCTGGGTGAAGGTTTGCAAAGGAAGCGTTTATTAATTTTTGTGTATTAAGACTTTAAATATTGATTCCATTAATAATTGTATAAGACAAATAAGATGTTTCATTTTTGTATCAGTTTCAGTAATTTTATTTCTTCTACTTACACATCATGTTTTTAAAATTATTGGCATAATGTTGTTCATGATATTCTCTATCTTTCAATATCTGCTGCATTCATAGTTACATCTTTTCTAATTTTCTAATGATATAAACCTACTCCAGAAATTCTGGTTTCCAGCATGTGTCCAGGCAAAACTATATCCTGGATTATAGATATGTTTGAAATTGAGGAAGAAATGTGTCACCAGGAGGTCTAATATGACCTCACTCTTCTAATTTTAAAAGTAAATCATGAATGTGTAAAAAATAAGTGATATGGAGATACATGATTTGAAAAGTTACAGTCTCATATTTTCTTTCCCCCAGGTGTAATCACTATTAACACTTTGAAATATATTCTTTCCAGATATTATTTGTTTATTTCTATAGAAATTAGAGCATAATAAATTTACTCTTTGAAAACATTTCCTTTTTTATTTACTATATCTTGGAAACATTATCATGCTCTATATCCTGAAATTCAACAGTTCTTGTGACAGGTTATTTATTAGAAGGCCACTCTATTTTTATTTTTACCATGCCTCTTCTGTCTTAAGTATTCTGGATCACAGTAACTTCTTCATCCTTAGATTTCCTTTAATATTCATGTTATAATTTTTTTCTTTTTTCCAGTCCCTGTCCCCGTCCCTGTCCCAATCCCCATCCCCGTCCCCGCCTTCGCCCTCCCTCTGCCAATGGTCTCATGTTATAATTTAATCCTCCTACAATCTAGCACTCAATTGTATATCATCTTTTATTTTTTATTTAACACATTGCCCTATTATTGTTTCATATTAACCAGTCGCATTTCCTTAATAAGACTAAGTTGTTGCTTTTTTTTCCTCTTGTATCCCACCATCACAATAAGAACACAGTATATACTCACCTGCTTGTTATCTATTAAATCTGGGCTTCTTGAATAAAGCAAGCAAAGGCATACAAATGAAGAAAGAAACCATGTTGTGCTCTCATTCTGCACATCTGCCAGCACATTGCCCAATCTCAATAAATGTTAAACAAGCAAAGCTGAGATATATTAAACAATGCCCTGCAGTTCATTACATCTGCAGATGTCGATATTTATTCCAACCAAAGTTTTCTCTGGCCTACAGATGATTTTCATAAAAGGATTCATCTGTTCATCTGTCCCCTCATTTTAGGGCAAATGTGTTCACAGGCCTGGGTGGAGCCAGGGGCAGAAATAGTTCAATATTCCTAACTGCTTTATTTGTTCATACAGAAGTGTTCATTAACAAATAGAAGTATTCTTTGTTTTTGTAAATATATTTAATTGATTTTTTACAGAGAGGAAGGGAGAAGGATAGAGAGTTAGAAACATCGATGAGAGAGAAACATCGATCAGTTTCCTCCTGCACACCCCCTACTGGGGATGTGCCTGCAACCAAGGTACATGCCCTTCACTGGAATGGAACCTGGGACCCTTAAGTCCACAGGCTGACGCTCTATCCACTGAGCCAAACCAGTTAGGGCATTACACCAAATTAATACACAAGTTTTTCAGTAGTTAGTGAAATTTCACCATATGTTCTCATTAACTTGTGCTACTCAACTTTAAGATTTTACAGACACACATACACACACACACATACACCTATATATATATGTAATAAATAAAGAGGTATCTTACATAATAAAGAGGTAATATGCAAATTGATAGCCATGCCCTTGCAAAAGATGGCCTCCCCAATGTGGTCAAAGATGGCTGCCCCCATGTGGTCACAAGATGGCTGGCAGAAGAGGGCAGTTTTGGATGATCAGGCCAGTAGGGGTGGGAAGTTGGGGTGGGGGGCAGACCAGGCCAGCAGGGTAGGGAGTTGGGGGCGACTGGGCTGGCAGGGGAGCAGTGTATATCTATATCTATATCTATATCTATATCATCTATATCTATATCATCTATATCTATATCTATATCTATCTATATCTATCTATCTCTATATTTATCTATATCATCTATCTATCTATATATAATTGGTAACTATTGCTTGCATTATTTTACATCCTCTGGAAGCATTTTTCTTTCTGTACCTAAGAGAATGGTCTCAGGCATAAAGTATCCTGTTCTGAAAAATCCCTCTTCATTGGTTCCTTGCTTACGCTATACTAAATTCTATGTGTTTTATTAATGCCCTTGTGATTTCCTTATCTTTCAAATAGCTGTATAATATAATCTCTCTGCTACTGGTGAAAGGCAAGTATTTTCTGCCTCAATTAGATCCTGAATGTGCAATCTTCTCAACAGGAGTGCCAAATTCATTATTGGTTCCTTCTCATTATGTATACAGACTTCTAAAAAAAATATTGGGTCCAGGTAGTTTTTGCTGAGGTATAGAGTAAATGTCTTCTAGGAAAATAATTTACAATTTGATAAACAAAAGCATCCATGATCAGCTGTGTGTTCCTCTATTTGTAGAGGAAATCACTGAAAGCTCTTACACAGAACAGTGTTTGGAATAATTGCCAATGCATGATAATTCTTAAATTCCTTTGGCCTAGCTGAGACATAAATTACCATAATAAGATTACAAACTGAGTCTTAATATCTGAGACCCTCTAGGTCAGGGTACTTCCATCAAGTACCTCCAATCTATAACTGTGAAGTTTGTTAAAAACAGAGCATATCCTGTTCTACATGGCACCTGCTTCTTACAGGTTTTAGAACCACATAAGATTAGCCAGTAAGACCTTCTCTGGTAGTCTTATTGCTGAAAGATATGGAGAGAAATTGCACCCATTGCTGACATCAGAAGGATATAGATCCTCTTAGTTTAGACAAAACATAAAGAACAGTAAAAGTCTGGCATATGAAAAGATGTTCATCACTAATCATCAGGGAAATGCAAATTAAAACCATAATGAGATATCACCTCACACCTGTCAGAATCGTTATCATCAATAAATCAACAAACAACAAGTGGAGAAGGATATGGAGAAAAGGGAACCCTAGTGCACTATTGGTGGGACTTCAGATTGGTGCAGCCTCTATGGAAAACAGTATGGAGTTACCATAAAAAAAAAAATGGAACTGCCTTATGACTCAGCAATTCCACTTCTGGGTATTTATTCAAAGAAGTCCAAACACTAATTTGAAAAGACATATGCCATCCCTATGGTCATTGCAGTGTTATTTATAATAGCTAATCTATGGAAGCACCCTAGTGTCCATTAATAGGCAAGTGGATATAAAAGTGGTAACATATATTATGTATTGAATGGGCCTAGAGGGTATTATGTTAAGTAAAATAAGTCAGACAGAGAAAAATAAATACCATATGATTTCACTTACATGTGGAATCTAAAGAATAAAATAAACAAAAAAGAAACAGACCGATAGGTACAGAGAACAGACTGATGGTTGCCAGAAGGGATGGGCTTGGGTGAAAAAGGTGAAGGGATTGAGAAGTACAGATTGGTAGTTATAAAATAGTCATGGGATGTAAAGCGCAGCTTAGGGAATATGGTCAATAATATTGTAATTACTATCTACAGTGCCAGGTGGGTATTGAAAATATCTGGGAGAACAGTCTATAAAGTATATGATTGTCTAACCACTATACCATGTACCTGAAACTAATATAAACTAATAATGTCAACTGTAATTGAGAAATTGAAAAAATAAGAATAAAGAATTTGTAATTTATACTGTAAAAAAAAAGTCTGGCAGTAATGAATTCATTCAAATATTTTTTTTAAGTTTTCCAAGATGTACATTTATTTTAAAAAAGAACATAGACTAAGGGAAAGTACTTGTTCTTCCATGGCAGATTAACTCTATTAAAGGAATGAAAATGAAATAAAAGTCATAATATTGAAGAAAATGGAAAAGGAAAAAATAGAGGAGAGATGAAAATAACATGGGTGAGTAAAAAGAGAACTTAGAATGCTGAAAGTTAAGTGTCTGAGAGGAGTGAAGGAACAGGATGGAGGATAGCAATGAAACAAGTACATTTTTTGTCTTCAGACCTAGGATGGGTCAGAAATTACAACTACCATGTAGCTCCGAAGGTCTGGATGTGGGCGGGGTTAAAAAACAAAACACCAAAATAACACACAAACAGAAAAACCAAGAGCAGTGTTTAACAGTTTGTGTAGAGCGCTTAGCCTCCAGATCCACTCCACCTTCTGACATAAATTGTTAGAGATGTCGGATCTGTAGATCACTATCACAGCTAAGAATGAGCATGCCACAGCTGAAACTGGGATATTATCTGGGAATCTACATCCTGCATTTGGGGATGAACTCAGCCCGTTCTTGCTCTCAACTTCTTGAGTACTGGCGGCCAAGATTACAATTCCAGGAAAGGGATTAGTGGATGGATTTCTGCATGAGCTGGTTGGCTGACTCAGGAAAGATAATGCAAATACAGAGATAGCAACCAGCTTTACAGTGCCTCACTTGTAAGTATGAGAAACTCCTAAACTGAAAACTCATAAAATGAAAAACAGATCAAAGTAAACAAAGGGGGAAACAGAGACAGTAGAGGGGGCACCACAGGATGTCGTTGTCATCATCATCATGATGCACAGAACAAAAAATAATAAATAGAATCATTGGAAGAAAAATTTGATGAAACTGTGCAGAAGATAGATAAAATTTCAGACCTTGGAAACAACAGAAAGGATAACTCAACATAAGAAACCTGTAGATAATTTTTTATGAGTTTCTTTGAGCCAAACTGATGACAACTGCTGGGAAGCAAAATCTCAATGAATTGCGAAAATGTTCCAGAGAATGACAGTTTTGCACCTTATTTTACACATTATAATTAAAAGAGGAGGCGTGTGTTACATGAAATCTACTGGTGAAAAATTAGGCAGGAGAAAGCAAAGGTGAGGGGGAACCTCTGAGATTGGATAAAAAGTAAAATGATAGACGCACACTTCTTTTGTGTAGGTAGGTACAGGATAGTTAACAGTCAACAATTAACCTGACAATAATAACAACGAGGGGGTTTGTGTCTCGGCTCTGGCAGGTGGTTGTGCTTTGAGGGGTCCAGAATAAAGGAAATTACTTTGATATTCCAAAGATATGTTATCAGGACTGTTTTCTTAGATTTAAAAAAAAAAAGACAACAGAGCCTGGATAGTGTGGCCCAGTGATTGAGTGTCAACCCATGAACCAACAGGTCACTGGTTTGATTCCCGGTCAGGGCACATGCCTGGGTTTTGGGCTCAATCCCCCGTGTGGGGCATGCAGGAGGCAGCCAATCAATGAGTCTTTCTCATCATTGATGTTTCTCTCTCTCCCTCTCCCTTTTTCTCTGAAATCAATACAAATATATTTTTAAAAAACACAATAGACAGGCTCAGTTTAAAAAAACACAATAGACAGGCTCAGTTAAGGTAAAGATTGATGTTTTTCTTTTTTTATTGTTTAAGGTATTAGAAATAGTAGTACACATGTCTCCTTTCTTTTTCTCCATTGACTTCTTCCTTGCCTCTCCTACCCCTCCCCACTCG
>NW_006299517.1:403257-409099 GCF_000327345.1 Myotis davidii
CTAGATCTATCTATTCTTGTTTATCAGTTTATGTTGGTCATTATATCCCACATATGAGTGAAATCATGTGGTATTTATCTTTCTCCAACTGGCTTATTTCACTTAGCATAATGTTCTCCAGTTTTATCCATGCTGTTGCAAATGGTGAAAGTTCCTTCTTTTTTACAGCAGCATAGTATTCCATTGTATAGATGTACCACTGTTTTCTAATACACTCATCTGCTGATGGGCATTTAGGCTGTTTCCAAATCTTAGCTATTGTAAATTGTGCTGTTATGAACATAGGGATGCATATATCCTTTCTGATTGGTGTTTCTGTTTTCTTGGGATATATTCCTAGAAGTGGGATTACTGGATCAAATGGCATTTTTAATTTCTTGAGGAAACGCCATACTATTTTCCACAGTGGCTGCACCAGTCTGCATTCCCACCAGCAGTGAAGGAAGGTTCCTTTTTCTCCGCATCCTCTCCAGCACTTGTCATTTGTTGATTTGTTGATGACAGCCATTCTGACAGGTGTGAGATGGTACTTCATTGTTGTTTTGATTTGGCAGATAGTCATGTCTTTGAGCAGATTGATCTTTGTTAGGGAAAAATATGGGCCTAAGACATGACTCTCTGCCAAGAACTACTTTTAGTTAGAAAGTGTTCATTTGAGACCATCCTATGTAGTAACTTTAGATCTCTGAGTTTGTAAAGCTGCCATGCAGGCTTCCCCTGAGCTTGTCAGGTTTAGTATGTAGCACTTTTTTTTGTCCACAATAGGAAAACACATCAGTTCAGGAGGTCCTATTTCATCACAATACAATTTCCATAAATGCATGAAAAGTAATCACAAGTGTGGCAATTATCAATAAAATATAATTTCCTATAAATGAAGGACATGAATTTCCATAATGAAAGTGCCAACCAAATATAATGAATGGAAGAAAACTTACACCAAGGCAAATTGTTATGAAATTTTGGAGAACTAAAATTCTAAAAGCTTCCCTAAGGAAACAAAACAAGCAAACAGACAAACAAAGAAGGAGACACACAAAGTGTTTGAAACAAGAATACATTTTCTCAACAGGAACACTGGAAGGTAGATAAAATTGGAGAAATATTTTCAAAATTCAAAAGCAAAATCATTTCCAACCTAAAAATTATATTCAGTTAAAGCATCAAACAAATGGAAAAGTGATGTTTAAGATGATGATTAAGAGAATTACTCATATGCCAAACTAAAAAGTTAAGAGAGAATATCCAAAACTAAAAATTAAGAAATGCAAGTATAAGCATGTTATTTACAAATAGTAAGATAAATATCAAAAACAACATCTAAAAGAGTTGAAAGATCTTAGCCTGGGGAATAGTACTTGAGGTTAGAGATGGTGTGAGAAGGTGGGCTGCTGTTTTTCTTTCTTTGACTTTTAAAGTCATGGTCATGTATTATTTATAAAAAATAAAAACTGCATAAAAAAGAAATACGATGACTTCTAAGGGGATTTATTTTTGAGCCTCAACATCAATGTATCCTAGTCTTAAGGTAACTATATGATTGATATGAATAACTTAGCCACCTTTTATTAATATAAAGCTTTCCAGAATAATCCAGCAGGTTTTTTAATACCTTACTTACTAAAGTGAGATTTTTATGCTAGTTGAATACCAGTGATATAGAAAGATCCTAAATAATTTTGAGTTGAAAAAGTAAGCACTGGACTTTTCGCTTCAGAAATGTCCCTTTGAGAAATCTTCCTATTGTGCTTCCCATAAAACACTCTGCTTTTAGTTGGTCCAAGTAGATGGGTGACACCTCTATCACCCAAAATTTCTTATTACTGTTCCTAAGAAAGACTATTCCAATAAAAACTAGAAACTGGCTCTGATTAAAACCTTACACAGAGAGAGGAGCTGGGATCTCTTATGTGTGATAATTTGGGTTCTCTTCCTGTATGGCCCATGGGAGGGGATGGTATAAAAAACAGCCTGGTGCTAGGAAACTCTGCCATCCTTCTGAGGCAAATGTAGCACTCCCATATCCATTGTAATAATACTGCTTTTGTAGAGTGTCAGCAGCAAATGTAGTAGAAAAGACAGTGGCTTTGGCATCATTAGACCCTGGTTTGAATCCCAGTTTAGTCACTAAAAAACCTACGTTCTTGGATAAGTGATTTAACCCAAGCTTCAGTTTCATCTGTTTAATGGAGGGTGGAATAGTATTGACATTACAGACTTACTGTAAGGATTAAATGAGATAACATAGGTAAGGTACTCAATATATTACTTGACATATTAGAGTTCACTCAATGTTGTTTCTTAGTTCCTTCTTAAAATAACTCCAACTTGAAATTTATTCTTATGAGTTATTTATCTACTATGATTTATTTAGCTTCTAGTCAGGACAAGGATGCTATTTCCTATATCCTTAGTTCTCCCATTTAAAAGTTTAGGGAAATGGTGCTGATGCTATTTTACATTTAAATATTCCCTTAACAATACAGTGATTAAAATCATCAAGTTTTTAACATTACCAAAGACTATATAAGAGAACACTTATAAAAATATATAGCAACAGATGTTCAGCACATCTTGACATGTACCTATTATTGATAGGAACCCAACATGTAATTTTTAGGAAGTATTTCCTTGGGCTGCAGCTCTTAGATCTAAGTTTGGTCTAGATTTTAAAGTGGGTCTTAGTATCCAAAATCCTCTAAATGAGAGTCCCTCCAATCTCACTCTACAACTATAAAGTATTTTAAAATCATTGTGTTTAGAGTTGCTATGCCTTTAAATATTTTTGAAGAAAAGTGTAGATGTAATGTACTACCCAAGCATTTGTAAAATCTTCCTTTTGTTACTGGAAAGGGGACCTGGCCCTTGGCCGGTCTGCTTAGGGCCAGCTGGTAGTGTGTGGGTTCTTGACTACATGCAGGAAAAATTACGAGTCCAGATGATCATGAGGAAACATTTATTAAAGCTGGGGATGTAAAACAAGAAAGAGCGTAGCATAGAAGAAACAAAGGGAGAACTTAGGCTGGGCCACCCTAACTCTCTGGGAAGTCAGAACAAAGGAGGCCTTGGGAACTAGTTCAGAGGATCAGCCTGTGATGAGCTGCCACTCCCCATTGCTCCAAGGTTGCAGTATTGTGGAGTTTCATAGAGAATAGAAGATGCACATCTGTGGGGAAAAGGTGGGAGAAGAGGGCAAAGGGAATAGCAGGGGCTGCTGCCCAGAGGGAGAACATGTGCTGGGTCCTTTGTCTTAAGACTTTTATTTCTCTTTTCCAGACAGGAAACTTAGAAGAGGTTTCAGGGGAGGGTTTTAGCAGAATATTCATCAGTTTTCTAGGTGTACTCCTTCAGGGCCATGGCCTTCAATGATTGGTCAGTGTCAGGGCAGGGGATCATCAGTCATCACAGCTGGTCCTTGTGTCACCTACCTGGTTTTGCTGCTTTTCTGGGTCTGGACCTGAAATACAACTGAGGCCTAGATGTTATTTCTAGGGAGGTGATCTTCTGTATCTGCTGTAAATTGCTTTGCTAGTTTGTTCAGCTATCTGATCTGTTTCAGTTTCCCTATTCTACTTTTCCTGGCTTACTGGCCTGTCTCAGTTTCATCCACCTACAATATTATATACATATTGACACTTGGGTCCTTTCTTACTTCTACTTTATGACCTTCTCTGATGCTTTTAATCTTTCTCCCTTCTCTTGTATGTGAGAATTTCAGTTGGCAAGGATTCTGATAATCAAATTCATTATCTATTTATTGGTTATGTACTTGGTATCTGGACCTGTTGGCAGTAAAATGGCACCAGATGTTAGACTAGTGGAGTCAGACCAGACCTTGGTTCAGCAACCTTGGTATTTGTGTTCTGGCTAAGAAAGAATTAAAAGGCAAGAATCAAACAATAAGAGACAATTTATTTAGAAAGTCACAGAGTTAGAAGAAATGGGCTCAGAAAAAAATTTACAGAGGCAAAAGAAGAGCCCTTGGAACTTGGGAGAAGGAGAGAGGCAAGGAAAGTGCTCCTTGGGGAAGAGGGAAGGAGAAGGGGATGGGGAAAGACATGGGCATATTCCATAGAGAGAGTTGCACTGGGTCCTTCATCTTGGGGGTATTTATTTGGAGGTCTCAGGGGAAGATTTTATAGAACATTCAGGTTTCTAGGTGTGTCTTTTCAGGGTTGTGGTCTCTACTGATTGGATAGCAACAGGGCAAGTTGTCATTATTCAATGCAGCTGGTCCTGAGGTCAGCTATGGCATTGTTTATCTGATTTTTCTGCTTTTGGGGGGCCTGGAGCTGAAACACAACTGAGGTCTAGATGTATTTGATGCAGGTCAAATCCTCATTGTCCTGGGGACTTCATGCTAAAGGGCTTACTCTTCAGCTCCCTTGTTTGTTCTACCTCTAAAGGGGTCTACTGTATAACTAGCAACAGGGGAGGGTCCAAACCTCATGACCAGTGATATGAAAGGTCAGGAGGTCTAAACCACATTACCAGCAATATGGTAGGGGAGGAAAGTTTATCCTGGGGACAAGATACTTGTTTTTTCAGTTTTTCTCATTGTTAGGCATTCGGGGTTTTTCACCCTGGTAACCGTCTATACCTGGCCCATTGTCCTTGCTCTGCTCATGGTTGTCTAACTGCTTACCACGGACCCATATTACATTACAAAATAAGAGGTTGTCCTTAAAGGACCTACACACACACACACACACACACACACACACACACACACACACAACAAAGAGATGGCTTAGATACACTGTTGTTGGTTGAATACTAAAAAAAGTTGGTCCATAAGTATATACATAAATATGTAAGAAATACCAGGAAGATAAAATTATAGCTCAGTTCCTAGCTTATAGTATGTGCTCAATAAATTTCAACTGTTATTCCCTTCTGGTATTACTTGTATATTCTCTACTCTAATACTGTTATCTATTATTTAGATTTAGGTTTTTCCTCTCATTTGGATTACCATTTGTTTTCATCACCTTTTAAGTTTGTTAAGATCACAAACCTCCAAAGGAATTCATTCCAATGAAACTCTGCAGATCCCCACATATATTGAACTTCCCATATTAAGTTTTCAACCAATGCTGCTGTGTGTTATTGTGAAATAATTCTTAAATCTCTCTCTCTCTCTGCCTATGGTATATTTATACCTGGTTCCCTTCCTTTGCTATTTTTTTTCTATGTGAGTGTTGCCAGAGATAGAAGAGTAAGTGACCATGTATGTGGAACACTTGAGGGTCTCAGAAAGGTGTTTGTCTCTCATATATTATTCCTCTTATTTTCCTAGCATTTTTTGTTTATATAGCAATATCACACCCATTATTTAAATTGATTACCACAAAACAGATTCTCCTGTGACAAATAAGAAAACTGATGTTCAGAAACTCAAATGGCTTATTCAAGACTTTTTTTTTTTCAAATTTTATTTTTTATTACAAAGGGTATTACATATGTGTCCATTTTTTTCCCCGCCCTAGACAGTCCCCTAGCCTCCCCTATTCCCCAGTGTCTTATGTCCATTGGTTAGGCTTATATGCATGCATACAAGTCCTTTGGTTGATCTCTTACCCCCCTACCTCCCGCCCCCGAACCCTCCCCGGCCTTCCCGCTGCAGTTTGACACTCTGTTTGAGGCCGCTCTGCCTCTGTATCTATTATTGTTTAAAAGTTTATAATGGTCTCAATTATCCATGAGTAAGTGAGATCATGTGGTATTTTTCCTTCATTGACTGGCTTATTTCACTTAGCATAATGCTCTCCAGTTCCATCCACACTGTTGCGAATGGTAGAAGTTCCTTCCTTTTCACAGCAGCATAGGATTCCATTGTGTA
>NW_006299517.1:414234-430033 GCF_000327345.1 Myotis davidii
GGTCTTTTATTTTCTCTACTATATTCTAGTGACTGGAACAGTGTCTGACACATAGGAGGTACTCATACATGTTGAATAAATGAAATGAATGTAAATTCACTTATTTCTTTGTGGCATTTGTTTTCTTAAATACTGAAATAAAAATATTATTAAACCATTTCAATGAAATAGTATGGTTTTATATTTCCCACATGTTTTTTATGCCTTCTTATTTACCCACATCCCAAAAAACATTATCTATTAGAGAATAGTATTGATACAAAAAGTTCTGTGTGTGTGTGTGTGTGTGTGTGCGCGCACCTTATTCAAGACTTTTAAGTTAGTAAGTGTTGAAGCTGGGATTAAATCTCCAAACCCCAAGCAGATTTCTTGATCTTAGTATACTGTAATTTTAAAAATACATATACTATTTAAAAGAAGAGATGGTCTATTTCCTACATTTCCTTCTGAAATGAAAAACAATAGATATGGCAACTGCATATAAGGTCTATATAGCAGGTTCTCAAAGTTTTGTTCAACATTGTTTTGTTATAACATTGATGAGATGCCATAGGAACCTAACTCTTGTTTATATCAAGTAGCCTATGGTAAAATAGGTTTAATTATACGTCATTTCACTTAAAGTCGCAGAACCTAATGACAGCATTAAATGGGGACTTACTATACACCAAATTGTATTATAAAACAGCTATGTTTCTGTTTTTCTGTAAAATTTCCAGCCAGCTTAGGATGCTACATCCTTCGTTCATGTTACAGATATTAAATATGAACCAGGAGCTTGAGCATAAATGTGTTATGAGTTTATACATAAAGGTACAGCACTCCTGCCATACTGCACTCTTTCTGATATTAATGTCAATGTCAAGAATAGGACAGTTAGATTAGGACATTGAGCCCTCCTCCTTGGTGACTGCGATGAGCTTTTCCTTTCCTATAACTTAATTCTGGATATGATGTCATTTTCTACCACCCCTTCCCAATTCCATTCTTTCTTTCATTTCCCAGGCTAACTTGGTTTTGTCTAGTGTAATAAATTTCTCTTTATTTTCCTCCAAAGGGAAAAATAAGTCAGAAAGGGGTACAGAGGAGGGAAATGACTCTGACTAGATCTCAAGGATTGAAATTTTTATACTCCATTTTCTTTTTTAAAAAATATATTTTATTGATTTTCTACAGAGAGGAAGGGAGAGAGATAGTTAGAAACATTGATGAGAGAGAAACATCAATCAGCTGCCTCCTGCACATCTCCCACTGGGAATGTGCCCGCAACCCAGGTACATGCCCTTGACTGGAATTGAACCTGGGACCCTTCAGTCCGCAGGCCGAAGCTCTATCCACTGAGCCAAACCGGTTTTGGCTATACTCCATTTTCTATTTCAAACCCAGAAAGGGCAAATAGAAAAGCCTTAGCTTGGTTTTTCTAGAAATATCTAATTTAGGTCAAATTCACACCAAACTAATTTGAGTCTAGGGAAAGTCAGAAGATTTCATTTCCTCTGCAGGCCTCCAGTTTTCTTTTAGACACCAAAATAATTCATATTAACGATGATAGTTTCATTCTTTCAATCTGCACAACAGAAAGAAATATTGTCCAACTACATATTCTATAGAGATGTGTGAAAATTGATCAGCAGTCTTCTTGGTTGGCCCTACACAAGCCACTGAGGCATTTTTCCTTTTATAAAGCTTAAAAGCAACTAGGGCTTTGAAAATTAGCAAATCAAACACTTTATAGTAGCTTTTCCCTGAGAGCAGAATATGAGTAAAGACAGCAAGGTGACAGCCTCTTGTACAATGCATATTAGTACATCCCAAAGCTATTTAAAGAAGAGATTCTATGTGGAATGAGGTTCTTTTAGCAGGTGATATGCAATTTTAAAGTGCTAGGAGTGAGGAGGGAAGGGTAAAATAGATGGTAATTGGAAAAAAGAATTTGTCCTGTTCTGATGGTTAAGTGGTGGGCTTTATTTTAACACAGCATATCTAAGAATGCCTTTATAATAATAGGACCTCAAAATATCTCATGTAAAAATTGTGACTTTGCTTTGAAGCACTTACTTTAATTTAAGTGATTCAAAGATTAGCCATAGCTTATTAGGACTTCTGTTGGTAAGGAGACAGGTCCCTGGACTTGAATTTGAAAATAGTTCATTGCATATATTTCTAAGAATCCACTGCACACCTAGAGCTGTATAATAATATTAGTAGCAGTTTATAGGAAAATGAAAGATACCATAGAAATTAGAATTTGTAACATCTAGGGTAGCAATAAACAGAAAAGGTAAAACTGTCCTTTGCACCACAGAATTACAGAACTAACTACATCCCAATTTTTATGGTATGCATATAAAAGAGATAAAAAGAAAAAGATAATCTACATACCATCTACCTTATGGTTAGATTCTTATTAAGATCTTGACTTATTTTTTTTCTAGTGCCTTTCTAAAATGCCCTCTGATCCATTCTCCCACCATTTTGTCTACGCAAAGAGGAGCTGTAACTCAGATTTGAGTAGTTATATTTAATGTGTTCAAGAAGTTGAGACTTGTTTATCCTATATAATAAAAGCCTAATATGCTAAGTGTCTGGTCATCTGGTCGGCCAGTCAACCAATCAAAGTGTAATATGCTAATGATATGCTAAGGCCACTCAACCACTCGCTATGATGTGCAATGACCACCAGGGTGCTGATGCTCCAACCAGTAGGTTAGCTTGCTGCTAGGGTCTGGCTGATCAGGACTGAGCAAGATGGGCCGGACACACCCTGGAGCCCTCCCACGGTCCCTCCCTGCCTGACCAACCTCCTGCATCCCTCCCTGGCCCTAATTGTGCATTGGTGGGGTCTCTCAGCCTGGCCTGCACCCTCTCGCAATCCAGGACCCCTTGGGGGATGTCAGAGAGCTGGTTTCAGCACAACAGCAGAACTACCAGTTGCTATGATTCATACTGACCACCAAGGGGCAGACGTTCAATGCAGGAGCTGCCCCCTGGTGGTCAGTGTGCTCCTATAGGGGGAGCCCACTCAGCCAGAAGCCGGCTTATGGCTGGCAACCGCAGCGATGGTGGAGGAAGCCTCTTCTACCTCCGTGGCAGCGCTAAAGATGTCCACCTGCAGGGAGCAGGCCTAACCCCTGATGGCTCCCAGACTGCGAGAGGGCTCAGGCCAGGCTGAGGGATCCCCGTCCCCTGAGTGCACGAATGTTGTGCACCAGGCCTCTAGTCATTAATAAATCTCATAGCATGATGGAAACCAGCCATGCACTGGAGGAAAGTGCACTGGATTATAAGTCAGGAGACTTATATTTTGGCCTTGCTCTGCTTTGAACAAGTATCTTAATACCTCTCCCTGACACGTTATTGTACATAGAAAACCCTTAAGATTCCATCAAAAACTACTGGATCTAATAAATCAATTTGGCAAAGTAGCAGGATACAAAATTAATATTCAGAAAACAGTGGTATACACCAATAATGAACTATCAGAAAGAGAAATGTAAAAAAACAAACAAAAAAACCACACCCACAATCCCATTTACTAATGCAACAAAAAATAAGATACCTAGGAATAAATTTAACTAAGGGGGTAAAAAACCTGTACTTGGAAAACTATAGGCCACTGAAGAAAGACATAGAGGAAGACACAAACAAGTGGATGCATATACTGTGTTCATGGATTGGAGGAATTAACATCATTAAAATGCCCATACTACTCAAAGCAATTTATAGAGTCAACACAATTCCTATTAAAATACCAATGGCATATTTCATAGATCTAGAAAAAAATATTCCAAAAATGTATATGAACCAAAAATGACCCCAAGTAGCATCAGCAATATTGAGAAAGAACAAAGTTGGAGGGACAACAATACCTGCAATCAAAATACAGCCTGGTACTGGCACAAGAACATGCATATAGATCAGTGGAACAGAACAGAGAGCCCAGAAATAAACCTATGCCTTTATGGTCAATTAATATTTGAAAAAGAAGGAAAGAGCATACACTAGAGTAAAGACAGTCTGTTTAATAAATGAATGGTGCTGAGAAAATTATACAGGTACTGTCCCCCCACTCCCCAAATGAAACTAGATAACCAACTTACACCATATAAAAGAATAAACTGACCCAAGCTGGTTTGGCTCAGGGGATAGAGTGTTAGCCTGTGGACTGAAGGGCCTTGGGTTCAATTCTCGTGAAGGGCAAGTACCTTGGTTGCAAGCTCCTAGTTCTGGTTGAGGCATATGGGAAGCAACCAATTGATGTGTCTCTCTCACATTGGTGTTTCTCTCTGTCTCTCTCCCTCTCCCTTCCACTCTCTCTAAAAATCAATGGAAAAAATATTTTTGACTGAGGATTAAAAATAATAATAATAAATGAATAAACTGAAAATGGAAGAAAATACTTAAATGTAAGCCAAGAAAGCATAAAAATACTAGAAGAAAACGGGCAGTAAAATCTTAGACACATATCTCCTAGGGCAAGGGAAACAAAGAAAATATAAACAAGTTGGAATACATCAAACTACAAAGTTTTGCACAGCAAAAGAAACCATTAACACAATGAAAAAGGAATCCACTGAATGGGAGAATATATTCGCCAATGAGACACCGAGTATGGGGTTAATTTCCAAATATATAAGGAACTTATACAACTCAATACCAGGAAGACAAACAATCCAATTTAAAAAAATGGGCAAAGGACATGAATAGACACTTCTCCGAAGCAGACACACAGATGGCCAATAGACAGATGAAAAAAAATGTTCAGTGTCACTTATCATCAGAGAGATGCAATTTAAAACCACAATCATTTCATACCTGTCAGAATGGCTATCATCAATAAATCAACAAGTGCTGGCTAGGATGCGAACAAGAGTGAACCCTCATGCATTGCTGGTGGGAATGCAGACTGGTGCAGCTACTGTGGAAAACAGTATGGAGTTTCCTCAAAAAATTAAAAAATGGACTACCACTTGACCCAGCAATCTCACTTGTGGTAATATATCCGAAGAAACACCAATCAGAAAGAATGTATGCACCCCTATGTTCATTGCAACATTATTTACAATAGACAACATCTGAAAACAATCCAAGTGACCATCAGTGAATGAGTGGATAAAATAGCTATGGTACATTTACACAATGGAATACTATAGGTCTGTATAAAGGATGGAAATCTGACCTTTCATGACAGCATGGATGGACCTGGTGATTATTATGCTAAGTAAAATAAGCCATCCAGAGAAATACAAATGCCATATTATCTTTTTTAAAATATATTTTATTGATTTTTTACAGAGAGGAAGGGAGAGGGATAGAGAGCTAGAAACATGGATGAGAGAGAAACATTGATCAGCTGCCTCCTGCACACCCCCTACTGGGGATGTGCCTGCAACCAAGGTACATGCCCTTGACGGAAATCAAACCTGGGACCTTTCAGTCCGCAGGCCGACACTCTACCCACTGAACCAAACCAGCTACGGCATAAATGCCATATTATCTTACTAACATGTGGAATCTTATGAACTAAATAATCTGATGAACAAAATAGAAACAGAGGCATGGGTACATGGAACAGACTGACATATTGGAGGGGAGGAGGATTGGGGGACTGGATGGAACAAAGTGAAGGGATTTGCCAAAAACCATATATGCAAAACAGACACAGTCAACAATGTGGTGATAGCCAGAGGGAAAAGGGAGTAAATAGGAATGGAAAAAGACTTTGCATGGAGTGATCAGAGCATGATGCAGCGTGCAGATGATGTTTCATTGAGTTGTGTACTTGAAACCTATATGGTTTTATGAACCAACTAGAGCCTCTCCTGCCACTGCCGCTGCATTTGCCAGCCCTGAGCCCGGCTTCTGGCTGAGCGGCACTCCCCCTGTGAGAGTGCACTGACCACCAGGGGGCAGCTCCTGCATTGAGTGTCTGCCCCCTAGTGGTTAGTATGCCTCATAGCGACTGGTCATTCCACAGTTTAGTAGACTTGCATATTAGGGTTTTATTATATAGGATGACACCCCAATAAATTCAATTAAACAAATAAAAGGGTAGTGGCTTTTCACCTCCCAAAAAAAACCCAACCTCATTTACTAAGAGGTTGTTATAGTCCCTACTTGTGTTTTTAAATATGATTAATTTAAATTTATTCAGTTAGCAGATTAAAGTTTTTTTTTACAGCTTAAAAAAGTCTCTTTCTGCTTCTCTCTCCCTCCCTCCCTTCCTTTCGACCTCAGTTTCACCTTTTGTCAAATAAAGAGAATTAATTAGCTGTTCTTTAATTTTCCTTCCCAATATAAAGTTCTATGATCCTATGTGCCTATTAAAAAATAAATAGCAAAGGGCAGACTATTGTACAAGCAACAGCCAGAAAAAGTAACAAATCTTCAAAGTGAAACAAACAACAAAAAATGTGCATTGATAAAGAACCACAATAAAATGACATTTTTATGGTTAAATTAGCTCATCAAAAGGGATAGATATGTAATCCTGAACTATTGCTGTTACATGCACTGAGAGGACCTACAGATTGCTATATTGTGGTCGGTTGGTAACTGGTAATCATAATTAATGGGAAGAGATTCAGCAGTTCAGTGAAGCAAGATGAGGATTCTAAGGTCATACACACAAACACAATAAGATGTACTTAAATAGAAGAAATAGTTGGCTATGTAAGGGTTTCTGCCTTACTAAGGCTGTGTGTTTGCTGAGCTTGACACTATGGTCCTGAACAGAAAAGACTTTTAAGGCAAATATTTAAAAAAATGTATACTCATTGCATGCACTGATGGGCTGTCCAGGCAGATCTCTTATTGAAGCAAGTAGGGCTGAAAAAGAGAAATTTAGAAGAAACATGGCCTTTTCCTTTGTTTTTACATCACTGTACATATTAATTGGTTTTAGTCTTTAGCTGTAGAACAACTAAGTCATATAACATCTGCAACCAGAAGGGGACTGCATATGAACTCTGTGTTGAAAGAAGCCTGGTCTGCATGTATTCATTACCATTAAGTTGGGTGTTTTTTTCTGAGCAGGATGCAAGGGTGATTTCTTTCCTGGGTTCTTGTCCAGATGGATTCCAAGAATGAAGCCATGGACAAAAGGTGGTACAGGAAAAGGGTAGAAATTTATTGGACGCAAGTACAGACTCCCATGTAGAGAGGGGGTAACCCACTAAGCCCCTTTTTCTAAGGTTTATAAAGGCAGCAGTTCTTTGCTTCTTCACACTCCCTTCTTATTGGTCACTCTTTTGCAAAATATCAGCTTCAAAGTTCACACCCCACATGGTGCCTTCCTCTTTCTTTCCCCTTTCAGAGGTAGAATTCTCTATCTCCTGTGAAAATCTGTTTTTCTCCCATTTGTTGGTATTTCTCTATCCTCTGTGAAAGTTTGTTTCCTTTTTCTCCCCATACCCTGGGACTTTTTCCCTGTCTTCTGTAAATGGATGTCTTCCTTTCCCCTTATTCTGTGCCCCCCCCCTTTTTTTTCTCTGTGAATGTATGTCTTTTGGCAGCTCCAAGCCTTCACCTATGCCTTCCCCCCCACCCCCCAGCATGGACCCTCTGTATTCTTAAATCTCCCTAAATCTGCCTATTTTATTCCTAAAATTGCATTCACCATGATCTAAGTTTTAGGCCACAAGTTCTTTGAGACTAGAGGCCATATCTTACTTGTCTTTGTATCACCCCACAATCTCTTGCAGAGTATCTAACATAGTTCAGTAAACTGTAGACACTGAAGCTGTCATATTAATCAAGAAGTGCTTGTATTTTCAGGACACAAAGCAAGTAAAATTTTAGCTATTACATATTATGCTGAGTTTTAGTGAATACATTAGAACTGTTTGAAATTAATATGTTAGGTGTCCAAAGGTACATTGACATATCTAAGAACCTTTGGAAAGTTTCTTGACTATTTTAAATATACTCAAATAGGTTCAGCTTATAAAGTTAAATTACTTAGAAAATATTTGTTCTACACAGGTAGTTAAAAAGTTACTCTATAGCCCTAACCGGTTTGGCTCAGTAGATAGAGCATTGGCCTGCGGATTCAAGGGTCCCAGGTTTGATTCTGGTCAAGGGCATATACCTTGGTTGCGGGCACATCCCCAGTAGGGGTGTGCAGGAGGCAACTGATTGATGTTTCTCTCTCATTGATGTTTCTAACTCTCTATCCCTCTCCCTTCCTCTCTGTAAAAAAAATCAATAAAATATATTTTTAAAGAAGTTACTCTATATAACTTATGTGTGAGTTATTAATAACTTATATCAGAGGTGTTTGAATTTGTGAAATTCTATAAATATCTGATACCAAATCTTCCATGTTGAGGGAAGGTTTATCCTGGTTCATAAAGGCAATCTCATGTGTATAGTCTTTCAACCCTCATTTTTCCACACAAGAATGGGCCTTGGGCCTAGAGCACATACTCAGAAATGAAGAGAGCCCACACAGTATCTGCTGGGCCTATCACTTTGTGTGGGAATATCCTTCTCTGATTAAGACGATTATTCCTCTAGCCTGCTTAAGCAAGTACTTCAAAGGCTTTTAGGCACATTCCTAGCTTTCAGTGTTTCAGACTTCATGGGGAGGAAGCGGGGTCTTTCACCTGAGGCATGAAAGTGGTCATAGGCCAATTGCTTTGCTTTGTCTGATCTGGGCCATGGGCTATCCATGAGAAACTGACATCTGCCATTGGAGCTAATATTGCTCTGTCTCTTCTCTATGTGAGTAAAAGCTCTTTTCTTCCTGCCCGGTTGGTGTGGCTCAGTGGTTGAGTGTCCACCTTTGAACCAGGAAGTCATGGTTCAATTCCTGGTCCAGGCACATACCCAGATTGTGGGCTCGATCTCTAGTGTGGAGTGTGCAGGAGGCAGCTGATCAATGATTCTCTCTCATCATTGATGTTTCTCTCTCCCTCTCCCTGCTTTTCTGAAATCAATAAATATATAATATATATTCAAAAGCTTTTTCCTTCCAGTGCTTGACTGTATTGTGTTTTCCTTGTAAACTCCTGCACCAAGAGGCAGTGGGGAGAAGTGTTTAGACTTTTATATCTGGTGGCTGGTATTGTGATAATATTTGCTAATCTTTCATGTAGTTGAAGTTCTTCCCTGCTATTGGTTACATAGGTTTTTTCTAGACAATTATAGATAGTAATGAAGAGATAACACTGATGCAAAAATGTAATGGTAATCATATGAATTTCAAGTTAAATACCACTGTCTGTATATAAAATTACTCTCAAAGAAATATCAATTTCTAAGGATACATGCAAATGTGATCTAAAAAACTGTAGTTAAAAGTTTTAGTTAAAATGTATAATAATTGATTATAAAAGGTGAGAATACTCCTAACAAGTAGAAAATATCCATATTTTCATGTTATTCACGGCACAGAAACTATAAAATTAGCTGTCTTACTTAATGCTTGAAATTTTAAACTTAGGAAGCCAGCCATAAGACATCATTTTTATCTCCCTTCCTATATGATGGCAAAGTCCTCTCCATATCAAATTGGCTGCCTTACATATCTCCTTCAGGCTTAATAGTAATGCTCTCAGAAGCCCCACAGTATGTAAGGACCCAAGGAGCCACTAGATTAGAGCCAATCTGCCTTTGCCAAACTCAAACACCTAATTACAATTTCTGAGCTTGAATTAAATATTTTAATCTCTAAAATTACCATGAGAACTTGTTATTTTAATATCCAATTATATAGCATGCTCATATTCTATTTCTTATTTCTCATTTTACAGGTACATTAAAAAAGTATTGGTTAAGCATGTTTAGACTTCTATGCAATGTTCTCCTTATCCCATCCTTTTTCCATTGAAACATGCATCCTTTAGGATCCTAAATCAATAAAACTATCAATGTGAATGTAATAAATTTAACTTTTGGTGAAAACTGACATGGGAATGCTTATTTGTGGCATTCAATGAATAAAAATTAAGTGTTTGCACTAATAGCTTAGTTACTCAGGACTTGATGTAAGATGAAACAGAATGGATTTTTTGGTGAGCTTTAATATCATTTAAGCAACTCCAGAAGTACTTTTCAAATATCTTCCATGGCCATTCCCACATTTCCATAAATGACATTTAATTTCATTCTTCCCTATGCTAAGTATTGATGGGAATTGGTAAGATCAGAAGAGAATCTAAAGTAGAGATAAGTAGTATTATAGGCAGAAAGGCATTCTATCTTGTCTATGGTAAATATATTGGTACGATATTATACATTTAAAGAATCACACATTTTGCCAAGAATCTCATAGACAATCTGCATTTGGAAAAGCCGATGTCTAAAACAACTACTGCACATTTAGGGTGACTATACTGAAGCTAGGCATGCATGCAGCCAGGTAAGCAATCTGAACATGAGTTGATGAGGGAACAATGAAATATCTCCTAGGCAAATACTCATTTCAAACCACCTGCCAGCACACTTTGTCTCACAAACATGAAGCCATACTTCCAAGGAACACAATAAACAAAGTTCTGGAATCCATTAGAAAGTGCTTGTGAAACATTCAGGCTTTGAGAGTTTTGTTTTGTTTGTTTGTTTTTAAATCCTTATTGTTTCCCTTTTTCTTCCCATTGATCCCTTCTAGTTTGCCCCCCCCACCTCTGCTTGCCCCAGGCCTTCACACCCTATTGTCTGTGTCCATGGGTTTTGCATATATGCATACAAGTTCTTTGGTGGCTCTTTTCCCACCCCTGCCTTCCTTCTGAGATTCAACAGTCTGTTCCATGCTTCTATGTCTCTGGATCTATTTTGTTCATCTGTTTATTTTATTCATTAGATTCCACATATAAGTGAGATCATATGATAGTTGTCTTTCTCTGACTGGCTTAACATAATATTCTCCACGCAGTCTCAAAGGGTAAGAGACCTCCCCCTCCCTTTTTTTTTTTTTCTGCTGTTGCACAGTATTCTGTGGTGTACAAGTACCACAACCTTTTTATTCACTCACTTGCTGAGAGCTCGGTTTAGAATTCAGTGGTTCTCAACCTTCTGGCCCTTTAACTACAGTTCCTCATGTTGTGACCCAACCATAAAATTATTTTCATTGCTACTTCATAACTGTAATGTTGCTACTGTTATGAATCGTAATGCAAATATCTGATATGCAGGATTGTCTTAGGCGACCCCTGTGAAAGGATCGTTCGGCCACCAAAGGGGTCGCAACCCACAGGTTGAGAAATGCTGGTTTAGATTATTTGAAAGGCAGAAAAAGAGTGTAAAACAATTTCCACCTGAATAGGGTGTTTGTTTTCCCTACTCATTTGAAATCAGATCCAACAGTAATACATGGTTTAGAATGATTCTAGAACTCTCTCTTCATCTAGACCAGAATTATTGGCAAGTCTTTGAACAAATATATTATTTTTTTGCTTGAGACAAATAATTTTAATAATAAATTCCATATGTTTTACTTTTCTATGATTTATATTGCCGGGAGCCAATTCCAGCATGTCAGCAGCGCTGAATCATCTGGAGATGGCTGAAGGCATTTCCCCAAACCCGAAAAGGATGCATAAATTGATTGCTTGCTGCCAGACAGCTGAGGGCATTTTAATCTACATGTCATTGCCTCCTACTGGCCAAACACCTGAACAGCCAAAGGCAGTTTTCTCCAAAACCTGATAATCTGACAATGGATTGTGTATATGAAACCCTACCCTTTGATGTGTATATCTTCACCTTGCCTGAGTACAAATTGTGTTAATAAAAAGCAAGGGGCCCTGAGACAAAGAGAACTTTGTTTCTTTAGCTAAGTCTCTGACTCCCCATAATGTCTTTCAAAATTATGTTTTGTCTCTGGACTCTTGATTAATTTATGCACAGTGCATTCTCCAGATTTCTGAACCCTTCTTGATGCCAGGTCAAGGCCACTGGCATTATTATATAATCCTCTTATCTAGTGTCATTCCATAATTTTTCATCATTACCTTAGTAAAATATACAAATAGGTTATTCTCTAGAAGGGCTATGATAAATGGACTTTTTATTACCAGGTTGAAAGCCCTTTATATTTTAGTCTCAAACTTCTCCTTAGGCTAGAGCTAACAAGAAGCAACACCACACAGTGGCAGTTACGGCACTATCTTAAAACAAAAATTTGAATAAAACCGAGTTCAACTGTGATTCAAACATATAGAAGAACAAGGGAAGTTCTACAATCATTTAACCACTACTATTTTAGTTTACCTTGGAAAGTAAAATCTCATATTTCTGCTGAAAAATTACTTTTCATGTTTCTGTTTAAAAGTCACATCTTTTTTTATTAAATCTTTATTGTTCAGATTATTACATTTGTTCCTCTTTTTTTCCCCCATAACTCCCCTCCACCCAATTCCCACCCCACCCTCCTCCCTCACTCCCCATCCACTGTCCTCATCCATAGGAGCACTGTATAAAAGTCACATCTTATCTTAGCATATGATCAACTCTGTTGCTAACTGGTTGCAATATGACAATAAATTTAGACGACAAACACAAAGGGTATTCATAGAAGCTTAGCTGACCATACCTCAAATTTAAATTCCCAAAGTGTATTATCAATGTAGTTATGAATAGGGTTTTTACACTGAGACATTCATGTTTACATGATGTTTACTGACTGAAAATAGATATACTGTTCAAAATCCATCCATAGACACTTGTCATAGAGATGGTTCTAGTTTTGCTGCCAGGTCAATAAATATATAAATCCTCTTCTTCTATTTAGAAGGATTTTGAAAGGAAAAACAAAACAAAACAAAACAAAACATTTGAGAAGATCTGTATGAGAAGGGAGAAGCTCGGATTTGGATCCAAGGAGTCCGACCCCAGAAGCTGTGTTCACTCTGTCATCATAGATCTCTCTAGGGTATCTTTGGATCCCATATAATGCATTTACTTAAAAATTTTTTTTTTATTGATTTCAGAGAGTAAGGGAGAGGGAGAGAGAGATAGAAACATCAGTGATGAAAGAGAACCATCAATCAGCTGCCTCCTGAACGCCCCCTCCCCCACTGGTGATCAAGCCCGCAACCTGAGCACATGCCCTTGACTGGAGTCGAACGCGGGACCTTCCAGTCCACAGTTCAATGCTCTATCCACTGAGCCAAACCAGCTAGGGCTAAATATCACTTTTTAAGCTGTCTCTATATTGGGCTACTAAATTGATAATTTTTTACTAAATTATAAAATTAAGTGACATTTATTCTCCCAACTGTTTTTATAAATGTTTTAATTAAAAATTGGGGGTGGGGTGATGTAAGAAACTGAACTGGTCATTTCAATATATTAAAATAATCTGTGTAGATGTTTTGAATGTTAAAATAATATAGCATTAAGCAATTATTGACATAAAACTAAATCAAAATCTTGTATGTTATAATTAGCTCTCTCTTTGGCAATATCATACACATTCCTAATACATAGAACTAGAGGCACTGGTAGGCTAAGAAATTCACAGTGTTTCATTTCTACTGCCTTTTTAATCTAGATGCTAATCAACAGAATCAGTCATGCCAACTCATAGTTGGAAATCAGGCCTATTCTAAGACTACAGTATTTTGTTTTACTAGCAAAATGATTTTGCCTGATTTGCCTAATCCTATTTTAAATACTCTAACTTTAAATAGCTCACAGGGCACCACTTGTAGTTCTTACTTTGATATAACTGATTCCATTCTTAATTAACTTTTATGACAGCTCAGATCTGAAAAGCAATCTATTGTTCCCCTGTCAGAAAAGACTGATATGTCCAAGTGTATACTTCTTGGTCCATACCAAATTGATGGCTGTGTCTACAGGAAACCAATACACTGGTTGACTGAGCCTGTTTCATAAATTCAGAAAAATTTAAAGTAAATGATTCAATTTAAGAAGTCAGGGCTAGAATAGTCAAAAATTAGTTTTTATGAAATGAGCTTCATAAGATGTTTTGTAGATATATCATTCATGAAAGCAGAATATTATTGCCTTTATTTCACATTTTTTCAATCAGCATAACATTCACCTTTTTGTAAAAAGACATTTTTAGAGCAGTTTTAGGTTTACAACAAAGTTGAGAGGAAGGTACAGAAGTTTCTTATATACTCCCTATCCCCATACATGCATAGTTTCCTTTATTATCAACATCACTCACTGAAATAATACATGTTTTACTAAGGATGACAGATCCTAATCACTCAATGTCCATAGTTTACCTTAGAGTTAGTTCACTCCTGGCAGTTTACATTCTATGAGTTTGGACAAAAGTATAATGACATGTATCCATCATTATATTATTACTAGGAGCTCAGTGCACGAATTCATCCACCTTGAAAGGAACTGTGGACTGCAAGGCTGCGGTGGACACAGGGGTGGGTCTCAGACCATTCTCCACTCCCCCACCTGGCCCCTCCAGCCATGGCCCCCAGACCCCTGTCTGCTGGCAGCCCCACTCTCCCAGCTGCCGCTCCCACACCCTGACAGTGTGGAGTGATTGGGGCCGACTCCAGCAATGGGTGCAAGTGGCAGCTGCTGCCCCCATCGCCCCTCAGGAGCAGGGGGAGGTGGAGAAACCCTCAGGGGTGATCTGGGCCTACAGCTGCTGCTCGCACCCTCTGACGGCACCAACAGATCAGGACCAGTGCCAAGCACCAGCAGTGGATGTGAGTGGTGACTCTGGCACCAGCTGCAGGTGCAAGTGGGGCTGGGGCCAGCAGTGGGTGTGACCGGTGGCTCCGACGCTGGCAGTGGGTGCGAGTGGGGATGTCGTCATCAGCAGGTGCAAGAGGCAGCTGCCAGCCCTGATCACCTCTCAGGAGCAGGGAGAGATAGAGAAACTCTGAAGGGCAATCAGGGCCAGCAGCTGCCGCTCACACCCACTAATGGCGTTGAGCAATTGGGGCAATCCTAGGCACCAGCAGCGGTGCGAGCTGTGGCTCTGGCACCAGCAGCGGATGCAAGCGCGCAGGAGCAAAGAATTTTCAGTAACCGCCAGAGGGTCACCCCAATGACAGTGACTGACAGTGACCTTGGTCTGGTGCCCCTGCTCACCTGCTTCACCATCCCATTGTGGTCAATGCCCGCCATGTTCTGTGCTCTGCCTCCTGCTGCCGATGCCCGCCATTTTCCGTGCATACCCCCTGGTGGTCAGTGCACATCATACTGACCAGTTGTTCAGTTGTTTGGTTGTTCCACCATTTGGTCTATTTGCATATAAAGGTTTCATATTTATAGATACAGAGTATTGTACCACAGTTTATTTATCCATTCACTTATTGAAGGGCATCCTGGTTGTTTCCAAACTTTGGAAAGTATAACTAAAGCTACTATAAACATTTGTGTGCATGTTTTCATATGAACATAAGTTTTCAACTCCTTTGGGTAAATCTTAAGGAGCATAATTGCTGGATCATATGGTAAGAGTACTAGTATGTTTAGTTTTATAAGAAACCACCAAACTGCTCCATCTCACTCACCCACAGTCCCTCCTGGTTTTCACAGTCAGAAGGTATGAAGACTTCTATTCTTGGCATTGGAACCCTGGGATAGGGGACCTGGTGTGGGGCTGGGTCCCTCACTCTTCAGGGGGACCTCTACAGCCAAGATATCTCTCTCTATATTTCACTGCCACATGTGGGTGTGGGACCAGTCAGTTTGCATATCAGCCCCTCCTACCTATCTCAATGTGGCTTCTTCTTTATATTCTTCGTTATAAGAGTTATGTTCAGCTAGATTTCAAGCGGTTCTGAATTATGGTTGTTCTATAGTTTAGTAGTCGTTTTTTTTTTTTATTGCTTAAAGTATTACAGATAGT
>NW_006299517.1:434461-443035 GCF_000327345.1 Myotis davidii
TGTCGGCCGTGTTCAGTACTCTGACTCCTGCTGCAGATGTCCGCCATTTTCCGTATATACCCCCTTTTGGTCTGAGCATATCATACTGACCAGTTGTTCAGTTGTTTGGTTGTTCCACCATTTGGTCTATTTGCATATAAAGGTTTCATATTTATAGATACAGAGTATTTCACTGCCCTAAAAATTCTCTATGCTCTCTCTGCCTATCCTCCCATACCTCCAACTCTTGACAACCATTGACCTTTTTATTATCTCCATTGTTTTTGTCTTTTATAGCATGTCAAATTGTTGAAATTTTAAAGTATATAGCCTTTTCAGGTTGAATTCTTTTATCACTTAGTAATAATTCAATTTAAGGTTCTTCCATGTCTTTTTTATGGCGTGATAACTCATTTCCTTTTAATGGTGAGTAATATTCCATTGTCTAGATGTACCACAGTTTATTTATCCATTCACTTATTGAAGGGCATCCTGGTTGTTTCCAAACTTTGGAAAGTATAACTAAAGCTACTATAAACATTTGTGTGCATGTTTTCATATGAACATAAGTTTTCAACTCCTTTGGGTAAATCTTAAGGAGCATAATTGCTGGATCATATGGTAAGAGTACTAGTATGTTTAGTTTTATAAGAAACCACCAAACTGCTCCATCTCACTCACCCACAGTCCCTCCTGGTTTTCACAGTCAGAAGGTATGAAGACTTCTATTCTTGGCATTGGAACCCTGGGATAGGGGACCTGGTGTGGGGCTGGGTCCCTCACTCTTCAGGGGGACCTCTACAGCCAAGATATCTCTCTCTATATTTCACTGCCACATGTGGGTGTGGGACCAGTCAGTTTGCATATCAGCCCCTCCTACCTATCTCAATGTGGCTTCTTCTTTATATTCTTCGTTATAAGAGTTATGTTCAGCTAGATTTCAAGCGGTTCTGAATTATGGTTGTTCTATAGTTTAGTAGTCGTTTTTTTTTTTATTGCTTAAAGTATTACAGATAGTAGTACATATGTCTCCCCTCGCCATTGTCATTTTGATGTAATTGGGGGAGGATGAGAGTACTGCATTTACCTACTCTTCCATCTTGACTGGAAGCTTGATAGACTTTTTTTTTTGA
Organism: Myotis davidii; assembly: GCF_000327345.1. Classification (NCBI taxonomy): domain Eukaryota; kingdom Metazoa; phylum Chordata; class Mammalia; order Chiroptera; family Vespertilionidae; genus Myotis; species Myotis davidii. The sequence goes on from NW_006299517.1 coordinate 435,574, forward strand.
GTGTGTGCTTTATTTCATTTCTAGTTGTTTTATCTCTCACTTAATCAAAGAAATAACCCTAAAAGTCAGGTATTGATGTGTTAAAATGAACAACTTGAACTATGTTGTATACCTGAAACTAATATTGTATGCTAACTATATTTAAACAGAATGAATGAATGAATAAATAAATGAATAAATAAATAAATAAAATGAAGAACCTAAGGATTAAGACTTTACCTAAAATCATGCAGCCAGTAAATAGAAAATCCAGGATGCAAATTAAGGTGCATCTGGCTTTCATATTATCTCTTAAAGTAGAAGTAGAATGAAATTTTCCATCTGTACATCCTTTTAGTGAGGTGTCAAAGTTTTTGGACCACTTTTTAATCAAGTATTTTGTTTTCTTATTGTTAAGTTTTAAGATTTTTTAAAATATATTTTGGATAACAGTCCTTTATCAGATGTGTCTTTCAAATGTTTTCTTCCAGTCTTTGACTTGTCTTCTAATTCTTTTGTCTTTCACAGAACAGAAATTTTTAATTGTAATGAAGTTAAGCTTACCAATTATTTCTTTGATGGATTGTTTCTTTGACATTATATTGAAAAGGCATCACCATAACAAAGGTTATCTACTAGGTTTTCTCCTATGTCATCTTCAAGATTTGTGTTTTACATTCCGGTCTATGATCCATTTTAAGTTAATTTTTGTGAAGATTATAAGGTCTGTATCTGGATTCATTTTTTTTTATTTTTGCATGTAGATGTCCAGTTGTTTAAGCACTGTTTGTTGGAGACTATTTCTGCTCCATGGTAACATTTACCTTTTTTGGTAATTTAGATTTTGCTTCAGTGATGGCAACAGAAATTGGTACTCTATTTTGTCACATTAGATAATAACTGCATTCCTGTCTTCTATTTATTAAAAACTAGAGGCCCGGTGCATGAATTTGTGCATGGGTGGGTTCTGGCCGGCCTGCCCCCATTCAGGTGGGGGGAGGGTGATCAGGGACAGGGCCAGCCTGGGGGAGTTATTAGTGTCAAAGATCTTTAGATCTTTGCAGGGTGTATACACATTTGCTGTTGGCTTTCAGATGAGTTGAAGCTTCAAAGGTGCTTTAGTGTCAGGGACACTTATAGCTTCTATTTCTAAGCCTCTCCCTAGACAGGTAATGTGGTTTAGTTCCCTGCTGACAAACCCTCTAAAGAGAAGCCGTGGTGTGATGTGGCTGCCCTCTTCAGCAGTAAGCAGTGGAGAGAGAACACGGGAAGATGGTGAGTGGCTCACAAGCCGCAGTTTACCGACCACTGGTCTAGACCATGAGCAGTTTTCCTCCTGATCACTCGTCATTCAGGTTCCTGGTCTATGAAGGCTGGAGAGCATTTACTTAACTCAGAATCACTGAAGGTCACACTTCAGTGATTGGGGTGAGGGGACCCAATAGGGGACAGGGCTGGCAGGGGGGAGGGACCGTGGGCAGTTGATGGACTGCCCCCGCCCCCTATCAGGCTGGTTGGCCACTGCAGTGCGCGTCATAGCCCCCAGTCGTTCTGATCGTTTGGCTGTTTGGTCACTTGGCTTTTATATATATATATATATATATATGGGTAAATAATGCCATTAACATAACAAGACCCCTAGAACTATTTACAAAATTATTGCTTTTATAAAGAAAAGAATTGCTGCATAAGATATAAAACAGCTTGAAACAAAATCATAAAACAATTTCCAGACAACCACTCCTCAGGAAAACAAAATAATATATCTTTAATGCAACCTGTTTTCTTTAATAGTTTGTAACAACAAAAGATAGACTAGCACCAACCAAATCAATGAACTTAAGTCTATTTACTAAGAATCAACACAATCCAGTTTGTGTTCCCAAAAGAAAATGTGCTTTCAGTTATGTTGATACTGTTTTAGACTATTAATTCCTTTATTTTGTTTGGTTTATGGAAAAAAACCTTCAGTACATAAAAAATGAATCTAAAAAGTCTGACCATGCATATATACCATTTACTATTTTAGCCAATTAACACTTACAACCAACTTAATATCATATATATTTAATGGAATTCATTGTTTCCTGGAAGTAGGCATAAATCCCAAGTAGTTAGCATATATAACGCTAATTGATTGGCATTGCCTATACATAAATATATCCTACTCTCTTATCTTATCTCATCTTATCTTGCCCTATTCTCCCCTTTCCTCTTCAACTTTTCCCTCCCCTCCTTTTCTCTCTCTTTCACACACAAACACAAACACACATGCATTTCTTATCTCACTTTTAGATCTCCTATCTCCCATTTTTCAAGCAATTGTATCAACATATGAATTAAAGGCAGTGAGGTGCAGTGGCAGGGATTCACATGAAGACAGATCACATAGGTAACTGTGGGAGATGCAAGCATTAAGGATCAGAGTAAGGTACATTTAAGTGGATAGTTAATATTGAAAAGTCTTGACACAGGTAGACAATGAAATATGACAGCCAGAGTGGGGCTCCAAATCTGAGTTTATAACCAAGTCCATAATTAATGCCTGGTATTAACTGGAGGGAGATAGGGCAACAAGGGGTAGTCTCAAGTCTGGAGAGGGTCTCTGTTCTTAGGACATAAAGGGACTCTGATTGCAAAGGTTAAGGGGCTTCCCCACCAGATAAGATTGGGATCACTACTTCAGAAGTAATAGTTGAAGGCTCATCAGAACTTATGTCTCATATTGAAAAAGAAGCCAGAGTGACTCTTCTAAATGTAAATCAGGGCACTTCTTGCTCCACACTTCCGGTGGTTTGAAACTCTGCCATGGCTTACAAGGCTTACCAGCAGGGGTCCTCAAACTACGGCCCCGCGGGCCACATGCAAATACAAATATTGTATTTGTTCCCGTTTTGTTTTTTTACTTCAAAATAAGATATGTGCAGTGTGCATAGGAATTTGTGCATAGTTTTTTTTTTAAACTACAGTCCGGCCCTCCAACGGTCTGAGGGACAGTGAACTGGCCCCCTGTTTAAAAAGTTTGAGGACCCCTGCTTATAAGGCTTATCTTAACTTGTTCCTCCCCTACCCCATCTTTTTTTATAGTCCTTGGAACATGCCAAACTCACTCTCACCTCTGGGCTTTTGTACTTTCTGTGCTCTTAGCCTACACCCATGGCTCATTTTCTTAGTTTATTAAGGCCTCTGCTCAAATGTCACCTTCTCAGAGCTTTTCTCGCTGAGAACCCTATCTCAAACAAGAATCCCTCACTCTCAAACCCCTTAACATTTTTTTTATTTTTATTTGTATATGATATCATTGAATATGTTTAATTTTTGTTTCATACCTCCCCCATTATAATATTAATTGCATAAAGGCAGGACTTTCTGTCTATTGTATTATTGTTATATCACTAGCACCAGAGTTGGAGTTACTGCTACAAAGCTAATGAAACAAACTTTAGGGTCTCTCATTTGCATAAGTCCATTTCAAAGCCTTGCATTTAATTTTGTAATTATAACTTTGTAGTCTTCTTTGCAAAGTGCACCTATCAACACTGAATAAGCTTTATACCTGGCTAAACCCCTGTTTAGCCTCTAGTGCCTAGCACTTCATAAGCCCTCAATAAAAAATATTGGAAAGAAAACATTTTTTTAAAAATAAATAAATACCTTAAAATAAAAAGATTTGTTAGTTCTTATTTTATAACACATTTTAATAAGACTTGGGCTTGGTTCAAGGGTATAAAGAAGTTGGGTGCCCATTGAGAATATGGTAGCAGAGCTGTTCCAAAGGATAAAAAAGAGATATTAGAAGAGGATACTATAGGCCTTAAAGATAAACTTTGCTTACTTCATAATTTTTTCTAGTGTCGGGATACACAATTAGGTGAAATGTATATATTATTTACCACCTTAGTAAATGGTATTTCAATTATAATTCTCTTGTGACACAGTTTTTTTTCTCTTATATTTTCTAAAACATGAGCTACCCTTCCTAGTATATCTAAGGAGTATCCACACTTGCAGGAAATCACTGAGCTGTGCGTTGCCAGCACAGCCAAGGGTTCAGTGAGCCTGAGGGGGTGGGGGTGGGGGCGGTGAAGGATGTAGAAAAGACAAAGAGAATAAGCTGGGTCTAGGTGGATCTCCTGTGCCTGGCTAAGACCACAGAACAGGAACAATTGAGGCATGATTTCCTCTGCATTACTACACTGAGTTATTTCTTCCTTTTCCCTATACTGTGGCAGTCCTCAAGGCTTTTAAGAAAATTTATGAATTCAACCAAGATTGTTCCATAAAGTGACACTTGTCCAGTGGAAAAACAGACGTACATTGTATGCACACTTGATAAAGACCATTAAATAAATATACATATATGTATATATGCACAAATATAAAATATATTATGTATAACACATGTGTGTGAGAGATTTAGCAAGCAAACCTTAAGATTTATTTTTACTTGTTAATAGTAGGTTTTCCATAGAATAATCCAGCTCTTCCTGAGCCATTAATAAGAAATTCATAAAAATGAGCCATTAATAAAAGAAAGAGCTTAGTTAAATAATACATTGCACTTTAAATAATGGTCAAAACTAGTTACAATGGAAACTATGAATTGATCACTCTCAATTTATAGAAGCCCATCTGCCTTGGTTTTTAATCTACTCAAATTGTTTTTTTGGCCAGTAGCACTGCCTGAGGCAAATTTATATCAACCTAACAAAAAGCAATAGAAAGTCTTGTTTCAGAGGTTCTCTTTGTAAAGCTACAATGCTTCTTTAAAAGCTCCAAGGTGTTATAATTAAAAATATATCAATTATTTAACTTGTCAACTAAAGGCAGTTAGTGTAAAGCATTATTTTCCCTCAAATAGCTAGACTCTCATTGCTCATGTGTGATTGCATTTATAGAAAAAATATAATTAAAGTGTAAATTTACCTTCTGGGAAGAAAATTTCATCAAAGCATCTCCAAATTAGAGAGAGTAGAAGGGAGGAAGGGAAGAGAGAGAGAGAGAGAGAGAGAGAGAGAGAGAGAGAGAGAGAGAGAGAGAAACATCAATGTGAGAGAGAGACATCGATTGATTGCCTCCCACATATGCCCTTGGGGCTGGGGAATGAAGCTGCAACCCAGGTACATGCCCTTGACCAGAATCAAACCTGAGACCCTTCAGTGCATGGGCCAATGCTCTCTAACCACTTAGTGACACAGGCCAGGGTAGATTTTTGATGGTGACTTGAGAGAAGGGGTGAAAAGACTCTCCAGAAATGTTAATTTGACCTTAGTAACAGAATGGCAATTAAAATTGTATTTAAAGATACATTTTAGTGATTTCTTTCTTATTTTATCCTTCCCTCACCCCATCTTTTCCCTTTAGAAATGCAGAATGCAATTAGTAGCATAAAGATTAAATAAATAATTAGGCACAGTAGGTTCATATAACAATAATTTAGGACAATTTCAAGCTTTTACTCCATGTCAAATTCAGAAATTCTCTGTTTACAAAAAAAGTTTGTAAAGCAAAATTATGCTACATTACACACACACACACACACACATCTCTCCATATATTTTTCAACACACACACACACACACACACACACACACACACACACACACACCCCACAACACATCTATGGCAAAGGGAATGTTCTTTTATCTTGTATAAAAATGAATAAAAATCACTTCTCCATAATCTAAAATTCAAAGATCAGTTCTACTCTATTGTATTTGTGCAAAGAAGTAGGTTTTCATAGAAAGCTTTTATTTTAATTAAATAACAGACTGAACCCACTGCAAATAAATGTGTTGTTAATCTCACTATATTACTTTGAACTGAAAGTGAGGAAAAACTGGTCAATGTTATTCAATTGCCTTAGGAACAAAAGAGCTCTTTTGACAGAGTTGCATAATGGATGAAGCACAAAATGAGATAATTGGGAGATGTTTGTCCTGGAGGGTGCTAAGTTCCTAATTACAACTAAAAAGTTCTCTTACATCCTAATATTATCCTTCCTGAAGACATACACACTGTCTTTACCTGACTGCATCAATATATGTTTTTACAAACTAATAATGATCTGTTCATCTGTGACCTGGCCTGAAGTTAGAAAACTAACAAGAGAATGTAAATAACGTCATGCCGACGACTCATATTTTTTCTTAATGTGAGTGGTATTGCATGGCCATTCAAAGATAACTCCAGAAGCAGAAAAGTGAAGTCTTTCTTGAATGCACGACACAAGAGTGGCTCTGGAAAAAATAATTTGAATACTTTATTCCAAAATTTAAATCTGCCTTGTTTCAGGATTACGTTTCATTTCTTAAAATACATTTTTTTTATTGATTTCAGAGAGGAAGAGAAAGAGAGAGAGAAATATTAATGACGAAAATCATTGATTGGCTGCATCCTGCATGCCCCACACTGGGGATCAAGCCTGCAACAGGGGCATGTGCCCCGACCTGGAATTGAACCGTGACCTCCTGGTTCATAGGTCAGTGTTCAACCATTGAACTACGCCAGTCGGACCAGGATTATGTTTTATAAAGTCCAAAATCTCCAAGTAAATGCCTGTACATTAGAATGTTAGAAAATTCATGGGCAGATAAAGAATTTTTCACAGACGCTTTATATGAAGTGGTGATGAGACTTCCACATCTTTTTTCCCTCAAGAAAATCAAAGCATTTTGTTGATAGCTCTTTGTGCCCTGTCATATAATCAAGGTATAATCCCTTAACACATAACAATAAGGGAGCTACTAATATATTGCATTATGATATTTATTTAGAGTTTATAAAAATACTTTGTTTTCTTTACAACAATCTTGGGAAGTAGATAAAGCTGATTTTCTAACCGCCACTGCCAAAGTATAGTTGAGAAAATTGGCACTTAATCACTATGTAGCAGAAAGATAATTTAAATTCATGTCATCTGACTCCCGGACTAATGTTTATTTTCTTATACAATAGGAAATAATAATATAAAGAGTCAAAAAAGAAGGTAAAAAGGGATTAAAATCACAATATTGGTGTTCATTCTGTTTTGCAGGTCAGTTATGGGTATACTTAATTAGCCATATTTCTTTCACAAGTTTTACAGTACTAATTACACATGTTACAATGTCCAGCTGAGTGACTGGCCAGTTCAGATTATATAAATAGTCCATTTTAATGTAAATAGTTATAATTTGCATCTTGCTTCTAAGACATATCCTCCTATTTGTCAACAATACTTTAACAATACTTTTTTAAAAATCCTCATTCAAGAATATGTCATTTGGGTTTTTTAAGTATATTTTTTATTGATTTCAGAGAGAAAGGGAGAGGGAGAGATAGAAACATCAGTGATGAGAGCATTATTGACTGGCTGCCTCCTGCACACCACCTAACCCGGGCACGTGCCTTGACCAGGAATCAAACTGTGACCTCCTGGGTCATAGGTTGATGCTCAACCACTGAGTGACACCAGATGGGAAGATATTTAGTTTTTTTTCCT
>NW_006299517.1:443090-455850 GCF_000327345.1 Myotis davidii
GAAAAACATAGATCAGCTGCCCTCCATACTTGCTCCAACTGGGGTTGGAACTAGCTAACCAAACCAAGTATGTGCCCTGACCGGGAATCAAACCTGAACCCTTTTGGTGTATGGGATGACGCTCTAACCAGCTGAGCTCCCAGCAGGCCTGAGCAGATTCCTAAGCTCTGTAAGATCATGGGGCCTTAAAACATGTATTTGTTGAAAAAGTAATAGTCTAAGAATCAATGCTCAAACAAGAATAGCAACCCTCAGAAATCTCCTAAGACATCAACGCTGAAAACTTCATTTGTTTCAAAGCTTAAGTGCCATTTAAATCTTATTATTTTTAAGCTAAGTATGTGGAATTAATTTTTAAAAAAACATTTAATGAATCCAGGCAGAGTTTCAAGATTGCTTATTTACAAATAAAAAAGATAAGATCCAGAGGAGCTGCGACTTGCCCACGTTCTAACTGTTAGCAGTACAGTTGGTAATAAAATTCTTTCTTGTGTGCCAGTTAAATCTCTTTCCATCAGACCTCCTGAAATTTTCCTCACTTTACTGCAAAATGTAGGTTTAAATAAAATATACATTAATTTTTAATATTGGAGTAACAATAATTGCGTAAAAATTAGTACCCAAATAAAATGATATTTTTAAATCTGTTTAATAATATGAATTCTCAATGTTTTTCTCTAGTAAAAATAACATTATTGCTACCACCAATTACATTACCATGTTTTCTAATTCTCTGGTTAATGTTTTTAATATCAAAGCCTCAGGGTTTCATTTAATGTATTTGTGATTATCAGAACACATTCAATATAAGCTATTTCTCAATAATTACATGAATAATAACCACGTGTGTATGACCTATAAGATTAACATTTAAGACTGCTACTGTTGCTGTAGCCAATTTGGCTCAGTGGACAGAGCATCAGCCTGTGGGCCAAAAGGTCCCGGGTTCAATTCTGATCAAGGGCACATACCTTGGTTGCAGGCTCCTCCCTGGCCCAGGCCCTGGTAGGGGGCACATGCAGGAGGCAGCCAATCCATGTGTTTCTCTCACATCAATATTTCTGTCTTTCCCTCTCTCTTCCACCCTCTCTAAAAATCAATGGAAAAATATCCTCGGGTGAGGATTAAAAAAAAAAGATGATTATTGTTTTCTAGATGAGATGTTCAGCTCTAAATGAAGACCACCCCCCTCGCCGAAACCGGTTTGGCTCAGTGGATAGAGCATCGGCCTTCGGACTGAAGGGTCCTGGGTTCGATTCCGGTCAAGGGCATGTACCTTGGTTGCGGGCACATCCCCCGTGGGAGATGTGCAGGTGGCAGCTGGTCGATGTTTCTCTCTCATCGATGTTTCTAACTCTCTATCTCTCTCCCTTCCTCTCTGTAAAAAGTCAATAAAATATATATTAAAAAAAATGAAGACCCCACCTTCTGATTGTGTAGAACACTTTTATGTTTAATATTACAAATGTTCCCCAACTTTTTCTTCCTATTCCCATTTTATGTATTTTTCTCATTTTAATTGCAAGATATTTTGTAACCAGTCTCACTGCCTCTCATTTCTCTCCTAATTCTGAATTCAGCTATCCAATTAATCTATCTAAAGCCCAGTTTTCAAGATACTACTTTTATTTATTTTTATTTTTTTAAATTTTGTTTTATGGCTTAAAGTATTACAAAGAGTAGTACATATGTCTCCTTTTTTCCCCCTTGACCTTCCCCCCACCTCCCCTTTTAATTGCGTCTCTTCACCTGAAATCAAATGTCTCCACAATCTGCCCCCACCTGTCCTGCCCCAGCTTTTCTCCTGCTTGAGCATCAGAAAGCGCAGTGCATTTCCAGAATTGCCCAGGGGAGGGTGCCCTTATTCACAAATAAGGAGCATTGGCTTCCTGGCTATCCCTAAGACGGTGAGGGTACCTCAGGCCATCTCAGGTAGCTAATAGGAACCATTAAGAGTATTAGAAGGAAAAGGTTGAGAACATACAGCATAGCAACAAAGAGGCATCCCACTCAGAGTTTCAACTACCTAGGGCTTGTAAGGGCAGAAACTTTTTCTCCTTCAGTGTTTGTATAGAGCTAAGGAACTTTAATTGTTGTAATGATGCTTTTTCTTTAGAACATCTCCCAAATTCTAAGATAATGCTATTCATGTAATAAGTGCATGTTGAATGCCTGCTCTCTCCCAGACAGTATATAAAAGAGGATCTCAAACATATTGCTTATGCAATGAATGTATATATTTAGATGGGGTTGTAAGAAGAAGTTGATGCTGAACACCAAAAAAACAAAACCAAAAAACAAAAACACCAAGAAACTTTTTCTCCAAAATGCTTCTAGCTGGGCTAACAGTCATCAAATTAACAGAGACAGAGCAGCAGGAGAAAATCAAATTTTAATACATGCCCAAGGGAAATTCACATAAGCATGAAAATTCTAAAGACAGAGAGGATAAACTGTGTATACTGGTATATGTCATTTTGGACAAAGGAGAAAGGGTGGGGGTAGGGATCAGTGATGGGATTACAAAGGAAGTAGGCAATTTACAGGTAGTTGGGGAAGAGCAGCAAATACTTGGCAGCTACATTTCTGCTAAACAGCCAAGAATCAATGAGACCTAGGGGGCAATCTAATTAATGCTCTCCTGCTTGGTGCCTTCCTATCTACCATACTTAATTCCAATCAGGCTAAGGGTTAACATCCTAAATTTTCTTTAAGGGAGTAAACCTTTCCATCTTAATCTCTTAGGCAAGAAAGCGTTCAAAGGTTCTTTCTGAGTCTTTGTTTCTTAATAATCAGCTTAAAATCAATATCAGTAAGGCTGGTGTTTCTCAGTGGTTGAGCATTCAATTCCCAGTTAGGGCACATGCCTGGGTTGTGGACTCGATCCCCAGTAGGGGGCGTGCAGGAGGCAGCAGATCAATAATTCCCTCTCATCATTGATGTTTCTATCTCTCCCTCTCCCTTCCTCTCTGATATATATATTTAAAAATGAATATAAAAAACAGCAGCTATAGAATTTTGATCCCCTTCATTATGATGCACCTTCTCTAGAAGCTACTTTTCAACTGACTTGGATTATATACTTTTCAACGTGTAGCTTTTTAGCCTTCAGTGAATCTGTGTTTTTCACTTCATTCTCCTTGTTTCCTAACCTCTGCTAAAATGGAAAGCACCATAAACAGTTTACTCTCCCTTCATTTTTTTTCTCATTACAAGTGGTACGTAGAGATTTGTGCTTTTTTGTGTTTAATGAGGGTGTTTGCAAAATCATCATGGTTATATGTCCTCTCTTAAGATTCTATACCTATTATTAGAATATTTCAATTTTTTCCTAAAGAAAATCTCAAGATGCCATGATTTCTGTTACACACCTCACTTAGCTGGCAGTAACAGCAATGGGGTTGGAATTTGGGAACATAGCCCTGTGACTCATTAAATTTCAGAGCTGGAGAAAAAAACACCTAGAAAGTCTGTACTTTCAAATCACTGGTAATAACTACAGTGCACCTTAGAAAGAAAATATCTCCTGCCCTTTTAGGGAAGGAAAGTGTTTTTCACCTAGTTTTAATTTAACGAATTTCTGTTACGTATATTGAATTTTCAATAAGAAATTTCGCCCTTCAGTTTTCACATTGGATAAAGGGATTTGGCACTTAGGATATTTGTAACTCAACCAAATTTTAGTGGTAAATATTTGATATTTCAGACAACATACTTAGTGAGCTCATGGACGTTTCAAATAAACTGTGCAATTTTTCATTCGTGTATGCATTTTATGACCAATTGAAAACTCTGAAACCTCTCATTTTCCTTTTCTTTCCTGTCCTTTCCCCTCACTCTGGCAGCCTTTTAGTGAAGGTGCACATCTGCTGCCATAAGCACACAAATTAGCACATCAATGTTTCTGATGAAAAAAAAAAAAGTCAGTGCAATAAGGGAATGTTTTGAAAGCAAGCCAGTTTGTCAGTAAATTATAAGCTTCATTACCATAAAACTCTAACAAATAGAACCCACATCTCATTAACTGAAAGCACAATATGACTGCAGCAATATTCATCTCCCCAAAGAGTGCTTATCCATAGGAAAAAAAGATAAAAGTTTTGCTTAGAGCTGCCACTAATGACAGCATTAACTTTATTTATTGAAGAATGTCTAAGCATTTTGCAAAATGTACACTTCACCCCCCCCCTTCTTTTTTTTCTGATTAAGCACAGTGGCAGGTTATACAGTGTAAGAGTTATATGATGGCTAACTTCATTCCACTTTAGCATCATTCTAATTATGCTCTACTAAGGATGGAGAACATATTTCAAGACACTGCTTCTAATTGGTTTATGGCTGGTAAAATTCTTCCTTATTACATTTAAGGCCAAAATTCCATATACCATTTAGTTCCCTGATGAGTTCATTTCTGTAAATGTAAAAGGAAGAGAATTCACCTCACCCCTTTTTTCAAAACAGAAACTTATTTTCAAACCTAGAGTGTTCAATAGGTTTTGCAAGTGCTTGGGTAGCCCCAAGCCAACTTCTATTTAACTTACCTTGTCATCATTTGGAAAAAACAATTCTTTAATAACTGTGCTATTCTGTGTGTTTTTATATGTTTAAGAATAGTTTTAAATCCTAAGAAAACAAAACTATTTTAGTAAGTTTTTTTGCTAAAGAGGGAGCCAGTTTCAGAAAGGAGACTAATCCCAAATTAATTAACTAATTAGGCTGACAGAACACAGGGTAATTATGATACCGTTGTAATTTAACCTAGTTATAAAAAAAGGAAAGGAGCAAAGGGAAGGCCAAATTGCATGGGCATGCCATTTGTGCAGCTTTGCCAGGAAGCTGCAGTTTAGATGCATGCCCAAGTAAATCTGGGTGAAATAAGGAAGTTACTTGATTGTCAGTCACATCTGGAAAGACGTCATTGGCCAGAGTAGGTGTAGACACTGCAAGCCACAGGAAGATTTGAGATATTTAATTTCCTAAACAAAGGAATTCATAGTCCCTTGGTTCATGCTCTTGCCTACTGTGCTCTTGGCTCCTGGCTTTCAGGGCTCTCATGATCCTGTATTGGTCCATGGACTCCACACACACTGGACTAATGGGCTGCAATTAGCCTAATGCTAAACTGGACCCAATTCCATCATGGAATAGAGACCATGGACACTGGTTTTGCTTCTAGTTCTACTAAATCCCCCGCTGTGCATCTTCCAAAACTGGATTAAGGGAAATGGGACTTTGCAAACCCATGAATACAATTCCATGCAAATAAAGCTTTCTACCACATCTCATCCTCCTGTGGTTACCTCCAGAAATGCTTATTCCAGCAGTACCCCAATAACCCCACTCTCACTAGCAATGGAGAAAGACCATCCACACATTTATTCAATAACAATTAGTTGTAAAGACGTTGCTAGTATAAGATGAGTAAGAATGATTGCTTAGTAGTCAACTATGTAATTGTGGATCAAGTTTGTGAAAATAATAGGGTGAGAACTTAAATGGCATGATGTCTTGGACTTTACTGAATATACTCTAGTAAAAAATGTAGGGGGATAATGAATAGATGAAACAAGATAGAGAAAAATGTTGCTAATGCTTGATGATGGGTGATGAGTACATGAGAGTTCTCTTTACTATTCTTTTACCTGAAATTTTTCATAATTTACATTTTAAGCAAGAAAAATGTATTTCTTTCTGTTAATCATCAACTGAGGATTTTTTTTTCTATTGATTTTTAGAAAGAGTGAAAGGGAGAGTGAAAGAGAGAGAGAGAGAGAGAGAGAGAGAGAGAGATATCCATATGAGAGAGAAACATTGATTGGTTACCTCCTGCACACACCCCCAAGGAAGGGGGATAAACCTGCAACCCAGATACATGTCCTTGACAGGGAATCAAACGCTCTACTCTTCAGTGCACAGGCTGATGCTCTAATTACTAAGCAACACCAGACAGGGTGAAGGGAAAAGTGTTTTAAAACACACTGAATAAGGAGAACTAACTTCCCTTTATCTACTTTCTATTATGTAAGGAAAACAGGAAAGGCTGAGGGAGCAACAGCATTGTGAATAGAAAGGCCAATTGGGCTTCATGTCACAGAAGGACTTGAACCCTGAATGTGGCAGCCATTAGCTTTATGGCTTTGTGCAAATCTATGAACTTATTTATTCATTTATAAAATGGGGATGATTATTTATACATCACAGACTTGTTATGAGGATTAAGTAGAATAAAATTTGTGAAAGTGGAACGAGCACATAAGGGCTACATAAATGCTATCTTCCCTTACCTGTAAGTAAGATTGCTAGAGCTAGCAAAAATAAAAATTAACACCCAGTGTAATTAGAATTTTAGGCAAAAGAATCATTTTTAATATAAGTCTGTCCTCTGAAATATTAGGGGCAGAAGGTAGCCAGTTTACTTGAAAATCACACATAACTGGGTGTTCTGAATTTGAACTGGCTGGCAACCATACCTGAAAGAGATACTTTAGTAAGTGACATAGATTACAGAGCTTTGCCACAACAAGCATAATATACTTCCAGATAAGAGAGTTGGCTATACTATTAGGGTTAGCACCTAATTAAAGATTTGGCATTGAAAGAACAAAAGGAGAGTAATGAAAGAGATTTTCAGCATAGTGATAACAAAATATGAACAATTCCACATCCCCAAGGGCTAAGTATTGCTTGAGGTTACCCATGAATAAAGGGTAGAAGAAAAAGAAAGAAGCATTTCAAAACCTGGATTCCTGAAGAAGTTACAACACAGGAGGTTTTTGACATCAGGGGAAAGGAGACCAATGTATTTACATTAAATTCATTCTCTCAGTGCCTCTTTCTATGTCACTGTCTCCCTGTCTCTCTCACACACACACACACACACACACACACACACGTTTTTAACTTAACTTTATTGTTGAAAGTATTACATATGTGTCCCTCTTTTCCTCCTTATTGATGAAAATAAAAAATAAACTGATGAACAAAATACATCCCCACACCTGGTTTTAACTTCTCTGTTCCTTCTGTTGTTCAAGTGTACATCATTTCTTTAATATGATATTTGATTTTCTAAATCCATTCTATTAGAAGTATCCATACTACTATTCTTTAAAAATATATATGTTTTCATTAATTTTTAGAGAAAGGAAGGCAGAGGGAGAGAGAGATAGAAAAATCAATGATGAGAGAGAATCATTGATTGGCTGCCATCTCAACTCCCCCTACTGGGGATTGAGGCTGAAACCCGGGCATGTGCCCTGACTGTAATCAAACCATGACCTCCTGGTAGATGGGTCAATGCTCAACCTCTGAGCCACACCGAGAGGGCTGTTATTATTCTTTTTGTTTTGAAATTTCACAATGATTTAAAATGTTTTTTCATTATTTTTTTAAATTACAGCTGGCACTTTATATTATTTTAGTTTCAGTTGTACAGTATAGTGGTTAGAGATTTACATAACTTAGAAAGTGACCTCCTGATAAGTCTAGTATCCACCTGGCACCATACATAGTTATTACAATTTTATTGACTATATTTCCTATGGTATACTTAATATCCCTGTGACTATTTCATAGGTGTCAATTTTTGCTTCTTTATTCCTCCACTTTTTTCACCCAGACCTCCAAAATGCTCGACTTTAGAGCTATACAATGAGAGACTGAAATCCTCAATAAGCAATGTCCAAATAAGACACAGATTCAAGTTTTTGCCTACCAAATAAAGGACTTCATCTCAAGTAACATTAATACAAATGTTTCTTCACTATGTAATACTACTGTTTCTCATGGGTTCATAGTTAAACGATTAAGTCCTTATATGCAGCACATCAAATCTATATATGTATTCATTTTAAGCTGGAATTTTAAAAAGAACAAATAAACCCACAGCTGTCTTAAATCAAGAAATTCACTTGAAGTTTTACACACATTCATGAGCTGATACAGGAATAAAATACGCAATTATAAGCTGATAAACAAATTTAAAATGCCCATTTACTCAGTGAATCTCTATAATTAAGTACTGCTATGTATAATTTTAGCTTGCCCTATCCAGACATAAATTTGCTATTGTTCTCTTTTTGTTTCATGCTATAATAGAAGTTTCTTCTTACATGGTGTCTTTGTGTTTGGGGGAGGGGGGCAAAGCATATATATGAATTGTATTTTCCTTCTTTTCTTAAACTCCAGAAGTACCTAGTGGATTTTTCAACAACAAAAAAAAATGCACAAAGAGTGACCAAAAACTGACTTAGAAATATCAAATAATGTTATATTTCTTCTCTTAAGCAGTCAGATAACATCTAGCACATAAAGTCCCATTCTTTAAACCAGATTCAGACTAGAGTGAGGCAAATGAGGTGTGTAGGGTGCACATTCAAGGAGACACTCATTCTTAATGAAGATTTGGCATTTTTGTGACCCTGAGAGCAAACACATTAAATTTTGCACGCGAGTTGCCTCACATCACCCTTATCCAGGCTCTGTCTTTGAAAGTGCCAGTATGTCTATAACACTTGTATGCTTAAAACTACCACTTTTTTAAAAAAAGAAAAATTGATTTCTTATGAAAATGTTAAGCAGAGTGCCTCAAAGAGCGTTGATTGAATAAGGCAGAGTTTTTTCTCCAGTGGGTATCACAGCCATTCCTAAACATTTGATCACCTTTGCCATCTGCTTTCAGCTTCTTGACAGAAAACTGTTTCCTGATGCCACTTACTTGTGCAGCTCATGCTTTAAGCCTTGTCATCTTTTACCTACTCTTCCTGGTCCTTTGGGAGCAAGAGTAAGATGGAAGAGATTCTTTGTATTCTTAAGGCATTACATTTGAATATATTTTTAGCATTTTTCTTTTCTCCAATTTTCTCCTCTTAGTCATACATAGTCACTAACATATTTAACTATATTTATTCATAAATGTTAAAGTGAAGATAATAATGCAATTATAATTAACATGATGATATGAAACATTCAATATTATTTGACAAAATAACTGACCCACATATTCTTAGGAAAATACTGAATTTGCTTTTGTAGTAGAAGGTTACAACACACTTACTTATTAATAGTCTTTTTATGCAATGGAGAAGTGCTCAACAAAATAATAGAAAACTAACAGTTGCTTATTAAGACTGAAGAAGTGATCTTACTATTGTTACCATAATAAGGAAAATTCAAGCCATCAAGATGGCATGTAATGAGTTTATGTCATAAAGTAATAGGATACTAATAGTATAACTGTGATAATTTCAAAAATAGTTTGAGGCAGTCAAAAGAAATATGTATACTTTTTGTGTGGGAAAAGCACAGAGGTCAAGCACCATTTTCATCATATCATATCAAGAGCACATAACCATTTGCATGACTTACCTGTATTGATGATAAGCTTGTTCTCCAGGCTGAGGTAATGTTGTCCAGGTTTCTCCACTGTATAAGTATTATTGGCATATCGGGATGACACTAACCAAGTGGGTTACTTGGCCAGGGCCTTATATTAGTATTCTTTCCCCCTCATTTTTGCACAGTAATCTTTACTTGTTTTATATATTATTATTGATTTAAGAGAGGAATGGAGAGGGAGAGAGAGCTAGAAACACCAATGATGAGAGAGAATCATCTATTGGCTGCCTCCTGCATGCCCTACACTGGGTACTGAGCCTGCAACCCAAGCTTGTGCCCTGACTGGGAATCAAACCGTGACCTCCTGGTTCATAGGTCAATGCTCAACCACTGAGCCACACAAGCTGGGCCTTGCACAGTAATCTTTAGAAAGGAAGTCACAATGCTCACCCCACAATTTATGAGTGAGGAGTTATGGTCTCCTTTCATGAGGGTAGAGTAGCTTATAAAATATTTGAAATTCTTATGCAAGGAAGATTTCTCTTTAGTCCCCATTTTATTTATTTATTCAACCTTTTATTTATATCATCATGAATTCATGGATATTTAATTTACACTTTGGTTTATACTCCAATACTATTTTAATTAATATGTTGTTCAAATTATCCAACTTTGGCCATTGGTAACTCTCAGTTGACTACTATGTCTCTTTGGCATATCCTCATCATTGTGGGGTTTTCTTTTTGGCACTTCTGTTCTTTCTGGTATAATGAAATGTTCCAATTTGCATATTTCCTGTCCCAGTCTCGACTCAGCTGTATCTACAAGGAGCTCTGGTTCCCATACAGGATAATGGTATTAGAAAACAAGATTCTTGATACTATGTGTGTGCATTGCTACTGGGGTGTAGTTGCTTCTTGACTCTCATGACTGATAAAGCAAGGGAATGAATATATGTGTGCATTATGAACAAAATGTATACACATATGAAAAAATATTTCTATATGTAACAATCTGTATCTCTGGCTAAACAAGAGTTTATACTGATGTCTCCTACTCGAATCCATTACCACATGTATTGCTTTGGCTTCCTACCCATGCTTAACTGTAAATTCCCACTCCAATAATAAAAATGGCTCCTACCACTTACCATCTGTTTACTTAATTGTTCAATTCTTGTATATGTGTATAAAAAATCAAATAATTAACTCATACCACCAATAGAAAGAACTTTATCAACTAGAGCTTAGTGTTTGTATGTAGCTCTTTTTGCCCATAGTTTTAGACTCCACTTATTTCCAAAATAACTTAGGTCTGCAACTTATTTCCCCACCTCCTTTCAGTGAGGTTATTTTATATATTTGTGAGGTTAGCTAGTCTTGTCCCATTCTGTATTCCATTCTGGGATTCTCCTAACCTCATCAAGGATATTCTTAAATTTGCATACCTTAAGATTAATTCCATGTGCTTTGAAGTTCAATTGGTTTGATAGAAGAATAGTGTCATGAGCTGACACTTGCAGTATCATGTCCAATAATTTCTCTATCTTCAACAGTTTCCCGTGCTTCCCCTATTCAAACTTCCCTACCACGCTGCAATCCTCTGGTAACCACTGATTTTTACTATCTCTAGTTTTGCCTCTTACAGAAGGTCATATAATTGAAATCATATAGTATGTAGTCTTCTAAGACTATTTTTTAATCTGAGAAATATGATTTTAAATTTTATTTGTGTCTTTTTATGGCTTAATAGTTCATTTCTTCTTATTGCTAAACAATATTCCAATGTCTGGATTCACCATGGTTAATTCATTCACTTATTGAAGGACAACTTGGTTACTTCCAGATTTGGTTATTATAAACAAAGCTTTATACACATTTAATTGCAGGTTTTTGTGTGGACATAAATTTTCCAGTAAGTTGGGTAAATAACTATGAATATGATTGCTGTATCATATGCTAAGATTATGTTCAGCTTTGTAAAAATCTGTAAATTGTCTCCCAAGTGTCTTGTACCATTTGTATTCCCACCAGCAATGTTGTTTTATATCTTTGATGACATTTGTAAACTTTATATCTTGTCAAACATCATTTTTTGGTAGATAATTTTCTCTTATTTTTTGCATTCATATTTTCTATGCTACGGAATTCATTTGTTTAGTACTGGGGACCTATAGATGTGGCACATGCATTACTCCTTCACATACCTCAATGCTGTAAGGTGTCTTCACAGTATCCATAGATGTTAATAGTAATCACTCCAAAATTTGCAATAATGAAGACACTTTTTAATTTCCAAAAATTGTGCAGATGCCACATAATGGTTACATCTTAGTAGTTGTTGGTTGATAGGGTAGACAAGTTCTATTCACTAACACTTCTTAATCATATCATTTGTATATGTTTAGAAAAGTTGTAAAAGCATGTTTGTAAAACATGGTATTTATTCAGTGTGTACACAATGAATAGAGAATGTATAGTTTCTCAGACTCTAAGGTAACACCCTATGTTCCAACACCAACAATAAACCTGGATTTGAAGCTCACAGGTTGAGAACTCTCACTGTGGAAGCCCTATGCTTGCAACAACTTGGCTTCCTCTCAGCACAGCTTAGTTAATGGGAGGGAACCTACACTGGTCCTGCTTCCTACACATAATCATATCTATATTCATGTAATCTCAGCTTCATAAGAATGGGGACTTTATCAGACTTGTTCAGCATCCCAGTGTTAACAGCCTTGCTCATAGACTGTCTTCAATAAGTATTTGGTGAATATAAGTAAATCTGGAAAAAGACCATGTTTAATCGTATCTCTAGCCAAGGAATTCTCTTTACCCCAGCTCTTCAAGTCTGGCAACTGTGGATACACTCATGAGTTATCATAACATACCCTACCTTTGGCAACACAAGCATTTCTGTGCCAACTAGGGAACATATATTACTCAAGGTAATAGAATATTCCATTTCAGGTGTGTCTAATTATCCAATTATTTGTTTACTGTGTTTGGAAAGGGTGGAAGCATATAACTAGAGACAAAATACAGAGGGATGCCTGTATTTGGAAGCATAGTGCAATAATGACAAGAGTAATTATTTTTAAAGTCAAACTTAAGAAAGAATATAGAAAAAATAGGGCCATTGTTTTCTTTAAAGCAAATACTCTTTAGAATAGAGAACCCAGAAATCGACCTGAACCAATATGCTCAATTAATATTTGACAAAGGAGGCAAGAACATATGATGGAGTCAAGACAGTCTCTTCAATAAATGGTGTTGGGAAAATTGGACAGATACATGCAAAAAAATGAAACTAGACCAGCAACTTACACCATACACAAAAATAAACTCGAAATGGATAAAGGACTTAAACGTAAGACAGGAAACCATAAAAATATTAGAGGAATCCACAGGCAGCAAAATCTCAG
>NW_006299517.1:456399-463212 GCF_000327345.1 Myotis davidii
CAGAATAAAAAACTGGTAAATATTGAAAGATAAATATCACCTGATCTCACTCATTTGTGGAATATAATGAACATTATAAACTGATGAACAAAAATAGATTCAGAGGAAAAGAAACATTGAACAGATTGTCGAACTGCAGTGGGAAGGCTAGGGAGGGTTGGGGAGGGGGGGTTAAGAGGTCAACTGAAGGACTTGTATGCACGCATATAAGCATAACCAATGGACACAGACACAGGGGGGTAGGGGAGGCCGGGGGAAGGTCAAGGGGGGAAAAAAGGAGACATATGTAATACTCTTTGTAATACTTTAAGCAATAAAACAAAATTAAAAAAAACAAAAACAAACACTCTTCCAAAAGCTATATTATGAACCAGGAAACTTTATGCTTAAATTATGTAGCAAATATGTTGAATAATTACTATTTACCAGGCACAGTGCTAAGTATTTTAAACACATTATTTAATTTAATTCTCCTAACAACCTCATAAGGTCAGTAATATTATTATCCTTATTTTAAAGATGAAGAAACTGAAGTTAAAGGAAGGTCAATAATTTATTCAAGGTCACACAGGTAGTTCCTGAGCCATTACTCTTAACCACTATGTTCAAAGACATGCTAAAGTGTAAATTTCAGTGACTTTCTACCTCGATAAATTAGAACATTCCGACTGTGATCCTTTGCTCACTAGAATATTAATTACAACTGCCATTTCCCACAACTCTAGTTATTTAAATGTGTCCTTGTTTTCTACTCTCTCTTTAAGGGAAGTATTGATAGGTAATATTAAAAATGGCTTCGCAAACACTAAATTTTATCTAAAGTCACATCTAGAATTCACAATTAATAAAACTAAACTCCATAGTATCAAGTGGTGTTCCATCATAAACAAAATGTCTGTAGGTCAGAAATTAGAAAAAACTAGGTACTTCTAAATGAATTTGTTTATAGTATTTGTCATAAATTTTGACCTTCTAGTAGTTGTCAGGTCTCCCTTTTTTATTTAGTGGCTTTTTCAGTATTGTTTTAAGTTCTAGAGTAAAATAAAATATAAGAACAACTGAATAATCATTTGTGGATCTTGGCCTGTAACCTCTGACCAGGCCTTTATTTTTTTGTCTCCTCTACAATTTTCAGAAGAATTAGGCATTTGGCATTTTCTCTTTGAGTAGGGCCTGCTTTTATTTTCTTCTTCTTCTTCTTTTTTTTAATCCTCACCCAAGGATATTTTTCCATTGATTTTATTTATTCATTCATTCATTT
Source organism: Myotis davidii (assembly GCF_000327345.1). Lineage (NCBI taxonomy): Eukaryota > Metazoa > Chordata > Mammalia > Chiroptera > Vespertilionidae > Myotis > Myotis davidii. The sequence continues at coordinate 457,661 of NW_006299517.1, forward strand.
ATTTATAATATATTTTATTGATTTTTTACAAAGAGGAAGGGAGAGGGATAGAGAGAAAGATCAATCAGCTGCCTCCTGCACACCCCTTACTGGGGATGTGCCCGCAACCAAGGTATATGCCCTTGACCGGAATCGAACCTGGGACCCTTCAGTCTGTAGACCGATGCTCTATCCACTGAGCCAAACCAGCTAGGGCTCCGTTGATTTTAGAGAGAGAGTAGAAGAAAGAGGGAAAGACAGAGAGAAACATCGATGTGAGGGAAACACATCCATTGTTTGTCTCCTGACCAGGACCAGGCCAGGGAGGAGCATGCAACCAAGGTACATGCCCCCTTGATCAGAATCAAACACAGGACCCTTTGGTTTTCAGGCTGATGCTCTATCCATTGAGCCAAACTGGCTACGGCTCTTTGTGTTTTTCTTATCATCTTATCTCATTATCTGCTAAGTTCTGCTTGAGCTGACACATACCAAAGAGCATGCATTACTATGTGTATTTTCAGGTGCATATTTTAAATAGAAGGGTTGGAAAGAGGCAAAATCTTTACCCTGAATGTCACCTTCAATTTCAGTAGTTCATTTCCTTGTCTTGCACTTATACATAAGTATGAGCTATTTAAGAGGTCAGTGGCACAATTTTCAAAAGATGTATGTGTATTTGGGGTGGGTGAGCAATTTAAGAGACTTTGGTAAAAAGTAAGTTTTCAGAAAAAATGGCAATACATTTTTGTTCCTTGACTTGCAAGCATAATAGGTATTTATCAGCAGAATTTGCAACTCTCAAGAATTTCGTTATAACCCTAGTAAAGGTGTATACCTTACATAATTTTACATGCCAAAGAGTTTTTAGGGTTCTTAGTGTTCCGTTCAATAGTGATCTTGGCATAATCTCTTTTAGTAAGTTTAACTTTCTAGATACTAGATGTTTATAAGGTGTTTTTCCCCCCCACATCATTGCTTCTGGGTTCTAAAATTTGGATTAAAGGCGTGTATAAAATGTTTTTGTATACCTAATAACAAACCAACAATGGTGAGGTACTTAACCTAAGATTTGTACCTGTTAAATATTTGACAGATATATGGAATATGTTTTGCTTACATTAATGCACATATTAATAAGCTCACAAGGATGACATATAAGGGCACATTTACTTACTAAGTTCCCTTTGCATCTTTAAATTTTAAAGAATCTATAGAATTAGTTTTTATTGCAATTTCCTGATTATTTTGTTGGTATATTCCACTATGTTGTCAGGTAGTTTCTAAGAAATGAATTTATATTGAAACCACATTACAGTCCCCAAAATCTTTGTTAGTTCTGTATTTTAATTTTTTAATAAAAGAAAGTTGAATAACATTAATTGTGAATTCATCTAATTCATAGGAAAAAATAACTTTGCAAACATAGCACATCTTAGTTTAGGTTTAAAAAGTAGTGGAGTCTAAAGTGTAACTTCTGTTGGCAATTAATAATAGGATGTGTGATATAATGAATACTGAGAACTTTATATTGGCGATTCCAAATCTCTTTCCTGTGAGTGATCCAAAGCACAAGACTCAACAAATATAATTAGGCTTTGCTATGTAAAGTTATTATTTGTTTAAATGTTGTAATCCTCTTACTAAATATAATCTGAAATTTAATTTGGTGACAAGCAGTAAATATTGAAAAGCAGTCAGAGCTTTCATCAAATCTATCTGGTATGCACCCCCTTTGATAATTTTCATATTTGCATAATTAAAACTTCTTTCCCCTGCTGCTTCCTCAAGTCCAGTAAACCCACATTGAAGACTTCTTGGAAATACAGGGTGAGAAGGGGAGAAAATCAAAATTGTTGCTGTTATATTAATGTTATGGAAACCAAACAATTTTGCAATGTGATAATACAGTAAACACATACAAGCAGTAACTGGGTAGCCCAAGGCCTTCAGAAAAGTCTTTCAGGGGCCTTCACAACACAGCGAAAAGGAACCCAATATAGTAATGAAGGTAAGTTTTTCTACAGGATAAAAATAAAGTCCCATGCATTTAGCAAAACCAGGAGCTACTGCATTCATTTAATGCTGATATAATACTAAGGGTCATCAAGAGGAGAATTGAAAGGGAATTGCCAGCCATTGCCAGCACTGAATAGAGAAAAGACATCGGTTCCTTCTCTGCAGCAGTTGGAAAGCTCCCAACAGTCGTACAGAACTCTGGGCACAAGCAATCTAGCAACTGGACATTCCATATGTAATGCTAGCTGAAGCTCCCTAGAGGGTACTTGAGTCTCAGCACATGACCTTCAGTCCAAAATAATCTGCCAGTTAAAAGTACATAAAACAAAAAACAAAAAAAAGGAAAAAGAAAACAACCAAACAAAAAGACCTAGAGGAGTATGAAAATGAGGTGGCTGCACAGAGTAAAAACAAAGGGAAAAGCTGAGTTTGAAGCCAAGTTTTGGTAACAATTTTCTATATGGCTGCAGCCAAAGGAAAAAGTAAAACATTTTAAAAAGGTCTATGACAATTCCCTGAGTTAATTCTGCTGGAAAAACAATTCAGTCTTAATTTCTAAGACCAAGCAGCAAGTATTTCATCTAGTTTTAGGCTGGAATAGTCTGCATATTACTTCAAATCTCTGAGATAATATTTTTGTGTTAAAATAATGTTATTGTTTAGTAAAATGTTTGTTTTAAAAATCAAGCAATATATATACAAGGATGAAAATAAAAATCCTCTGAGATTCCCATCTGTCGTCAGTTTTAGGAATAGACTTAATTTGAGAGCACTTTTTTCCTGTTCAAATTTTGTAGAGACAGCTCTACCTCTTCCAAGAAATCCTCTATCATTATATTGTTGACCACCTTTACTTCTAATTACATTTTAAGAAAAATAATTGTAAACATTACACAATTAGACGTTGATTTGATATGTTTTTATTTTCTCTAAATGAATGTAAGCTCCTTAAGTCATAACATATTTTTATCTCATTGACAATAGCTTACGGAATACTGATAATACAGGAGACATTCAAAAAGTCAATAATTGTTGTTTTGTACTACTCATTTTCATTGTCAGAATTTATAAGAGGAGGAAAAAAAAAAGAATCTAAATATTTTAACAAGGTTTGAGATTTCCTTGAGATTGGGGAGCAATTTCATCAAGTTACATTAACTGATGCACATTTAAAACTATGGTTAATTGCAACATAAGTTCTAAAGCTTTTTTGTCTAGGACCACTTCACTTTTAAAAACTATCAGGATTCCAAAGAGGTTTTGTTTGAGTGGGTTATATCTATCAATATTTAGCATATTAGAAATTAATGCTGAGAAAAATTTATAACACTGCAATATACAAGCACATATTCCATTAATCATCAAAGCAATGATATCACATATCATGTAGTCTATCTTCATCTAATAGTGAAAATATTTTGACGTTGTAGTATCTCCAAAAGGTCTCAGCTCTCCCAACTTTCAGAATTGTCTTCCTAGATGAACTAAAATCAAAACCACGATTTAAAAGAAATCATAGTATTTGAAGGTTTATGAAACACAAAAGAACTGGAGGCATCAGGTAAGGTCAAACGATTTTATGTTCCAGTGCCCCTGTATCTAGTCAAAGCATTAGATCTAGAAAATAAGATTGCCCACTAGAAGGATGGGCTCATCTCCAGAAAGTTAAGTTTCAAAACTATAAGATCATCTAGTCAGTATTTCTCTCTTGTGATCCAAAAAGTACCCCTTCAGAATCAAGAAGTGTTTAAACTGCAGATAACTGGGTCCCACTACAGATAAACTAAATCAAAATCTTGGAGGTGGAATCCAGAATATGCTAGTGGGTTTTGCTTGTTTAGTTTGTGTTTTTTGTTAGTTTGTTTTTAATATTTGTATTGATTTCAGACAGGAAGGGAGAGGGAGAGAGATAGAAACTTCAATGATGAGAGAGAACCATTGATCGGCTGCCTCCTGCACACCCCACACTGGGGATCAAGCCCGCAACCTGGGCATGTGTCCTGACCAGGAATTGCACTTTTCTTCTGATGAACTCTTTCCTAAATAAACACACATATCAATGTAATATTTTAAAAACTAGAAGTGAAAGATCTGAAATACTTGAAAAATAAAGGCAAATAAAGAGATGATTCCAAAGCACTTAGGATAATCCAGGACCTTTGAACAAACACTTATATCAGCAACATAGGCATACAGCATAATTTACACAATAATTAAGAATGGTTTCTCTGCATGAGCTTTATTATTAGTTTCATTTGGAGTATCATCAGCAAATTTTCCTGTACACTGAATTATGGTCAGTCTATAAAAGTGTTACATTTTCTGCAGCACACTATTTAGTAGATCACTTGAGAAGGTTGTGCGTGGGGGGTGGGGTGGGTTGACTAGAATCAGAAAAATATTTTTTTCTCTAAAGTTACAAATTGTTCAGAGAATCCATCAAATCTTCAGTATCTGGAAACTAAGCCACCTTCTTTTTTTCAGGCTTTCCATTCTAATCATCACAGGGGTTTTCAGTGGTTCCTGCTGTGAGAACACAAGATTCTGAAGCCCAATTAAATATAAGGCTGAATACAAAAATGCAGACTCTTTATTCTAACACCACTATGGCATTAAATACAACAAAAGGTAAGATTTATATAGCCCCAATTGAAAAGTTTAAAGTATTTTACACCATGGGGTTTTTAAAATACTATGCTTAATCCTCCTCATTTTAATGATTCAGGAAATGAAATGGCCTTACATGTAGGCGATATAGGTGGCCACATACACAGTGTTATTTAAATGTGCCCCAAAGTCTTCTTGCCCTTGAAATGTCACCCAGAGTTATATTAACCTAACATATGTAAAGTGATTTACAGGTCGCAAAGAACATATTAACATATTAAATTTCCTCAACATCTCTGAAATAGTTGAGAGACATATCATCACCCCCATCCTATATAATAAAACCCAGCAACCGAACAGCAGAACAACCAGAATGACCAGTCGACCAGTCGCTATGATGCACACTGACCACCAGGGGGCAGATGCTCAACACAGGACCTGCCCCCTGGTGGTCAGTGTGCTACCACAGTGGGAGCGCCATTGGGCTGACCAGGATGAGTGGCTGCTCCTGCGGTGAACCGCTGGCTGATGGGCAGGAATTTGGACTGCGATCCTTGCCTCCTCGCCCCAGGCTCCTCCTCCTTGCTCCCTGCTGCCTCCTCTGGCTGCCCACAGACTGCGCAGCCGCTCAGCCCAGAGGCTGGGAGGTGGGTTTGTAGCCACTGTGGGACTGAGGCCTACTCCACCGCCTCTCAGTGCTATTGTCTCTGGGCCATAATTAACCATACCTCTGCTACACTTCCCATTGGCTAATCAGGGTGATATGCAAATTAGCTGCCAACAAAGATGGCGGCCGGCAGCCTGGCAGCTGAAACAAACGTGAGGTTTGCTTGCTCCAGCCATGGAGGAAGCCAAGGTTCCCAGCCTGCCACAGCTCGGCTCTGAGCCCCACTCTAAGCAACAATGTTGTAATTATAGAAGCTAAACAAACCCAGAAACCACTTTCA
>NW_006299517.1:464962-470507 GCF_000327345.1 Myotis davidii
CGTCTGTGCCCTGGCCATGCAGAGAGAGGGCAGGGGCCGTGGGCTGGAGGCCGAGGGGAGGGATGCTGGTGAGGGCACAGGCCGGGCTGAGGGACTCCCCCCATACCCGAGTGCACAAATTTTTGTGCACCGGGCCTCTAGTTTACATATAAGAAAGCTGAGTCTAATATGCATAAGGAACAAGATTACATTTTAATCACCTGGTATCAACATTCACTTTATATACATGATTTAACATAGTTCTCTCTATAATCTCACATTAAAAATGAGGAGAATGAGGTTCAGAGATGTTAAGAAACCTGCCCAAATTCACAAAGCCAGTAAGTAATAAAGCTGAGATCTGAGCCCAGATTTGTGTTCCTCTGATTCCAGAACCAAAGCTCTTAGCTTGGCAGATATGATCCATTTTTATTAAAAGTTTGATAAAATATTTGCAACATCAATGTACGGTGTCTTAATTATAAGCAATAAGAAACAAATCCATAATAGTTTTTGTTTTTCAAATCAAGTGTTGAAGAAATTAAGTATGCCTTTAATTCCTTCTGACATTATATATGACATTATACTAGTAAACTTAGGATCCAATGGGCTACTGTAAACTATCTTTTTCATTAATTCTCCTCATTTTACTTATTATTCTATGTTTATATCTTAATTTATAATATATATTAATATGAACAGAAAATACATTCATTTTATTTTATTTTTCAATTAATATATTGCCCTAATTAAAAAAGGCATTCTACAGAATTATCATTAATAGCTCACTTGGACAACTCAACCCTCCTCCTCATTTCACCAAACATTTCACAGACATACCATAAACTATATGTTCTCTCAGTTGTACTAATACTGGAAGCTGGATGACCTAATCATGATTATAGGCTAGGTCTCATCTTAGTGTCACAGAAATGTGAGGAACCCTATATCTGCAGCTCAAGAGCTCACCATCAATTTAATCTTAATATTGGTCATACTGGGCACATATTAAAATTAGTTCATTAGTAATGGTACCTCAGTGCTGTTCTATGTTTTTTTTTTTTTCTCCATCACCAAACCCATGACAAGAGTTTTCATCCTCACCATATTGCTGGAATAGTACCAAGTGCCTAGTCTCCAATCACTTGCTGTATCCCCTCATGGGCAGGCTTTCTGTGATGCATTGCCACTTAGATGATTTCTTCATAGCAGAACTATCTTAAGGTGACTGTCAATGAGTCTATGAATCTGGTACACATGTTTTGATCTGAGCCACATGTGATTCACCTAGAACTATAGTAATGAAGCCACGTGGTTAAATGGAAGAAATATGGGCTCTGGTGTCAGATTGGATGTGTCTGAATATTATTTGCCATTTACTAGCTGTGGCATCTTGGGGAAAAAAACAACTTAACTTCAACTCTCTTATCACATATAAAATAGGTATACCAGTAGTAACTGTTTAAAGGTTTGCTGTGAATATTACCTGACACAAAATATGCTATATGTCTGGTACAGAGTAGGTGGCAAAAACCCCCAAAACATAATACCTTTTGTTTCCTTTTCCTTCTTCCTTTTTTTTCTCACCTGACTTGTCCTACTGCTACTTAAATTCCAGATATGACTCTCAGAGGATCAATAAAAATTAGAGTGATATTTGTTGAAGGAACTTCTGATTTATACCAGGAAAATTTAACCTATTTTGGAGTAATTGTTATAAATTACTTTATTTAAAACAAATAAATTTTTAAAGTTCTGGAACAAAGAACTTGAGAAAAGCAATAATAGTCTCTTGAACTTAATACAAATAGGTCCAACAGTGGGGCATATATTGTCAGTTGCTTTTGCCAGTACTGGTGATGAAATAGCAACACTCTCACCTGTTCATCTTCATCAATTACCACATAGAGTTTGCAGAACAGCTGATGGCAGAGAGGACAGGAGTACTGCCTATAGTTGTGCAACTGAATAATGCAGTCTGACCCCTTCTGGGATAATATGATGCTTTCATTACACTCATGCTTTTTAATACACTTAATTAAATAGCAAGAAACTCCTAAAAGTATCTGGTCTATCTTCCAAAAGTACTTTTTAGGCATCCTTAACTTGCAGAGCTTTTCATAGGCATAGCTACATTGCATTTAGAAAGTGAGTTAATGGATGAAATCTTTTGACAACTGTCTCCCCAGAGATCAGCTTGAAAATCTCATCACCCCCTTATTAGTTTGATGGAAACAGAGAAACTCATCCGTATATCTCTATCTCCTGGATTTTTTTTATAAACTAGTGAGAAAAGATGTATTATTTTTATCATCTATCTGTATTTATTTCAGTATGTATCTTTTTGTAAAATTAAATTTATTGGTGACAATGGTCAATAAGATTATATAAGTTTCAAGTTTATAATTCTACTAGAGGCCCAATGCACGAAATTCATGCAAGAGTAGGCCTTCCTTCCCCTGGCTGCCGGCATCAGCTTCCCTCGCAGGCCCACTTTGCCTGGAAGGACATCTGGTCTAATTAGCATATTATGCTTTTATTATTATAGATGACATATCACCAGTTTATTGCATTGCGTGCCCATCACCCAAAGTCAAATCTTCTTGAGAGGATGTATATTAAGTGATATGTGTCATGCACTTACACATCTGCAACATTTCTTTGAAAAACTGTGATTTTAGCTACACCACTGCATTTTTCATGACCTCATAATTGCGGAAAAGTAAACATGTCCTTTTATGGTCCCCACTTTGCATTTCAAAAACCTATTGAGAAATATGTGAGTAATATCTGGAGCTGTGTCATGAAATAAGAGGCTATGTATGGGTAATGAAAGGCATTTATAGTTAAGCTACTTTCACAACTAAGCTATTTTTCAGAAAATCCTCAACTTCTGTTACCCATTTATCTGTCCTAAAAGCAGTCACTCAAACAAACAAGCAGGCATGCAATTTATTAATTCATTTTCAGAGCTCAATAAGTAGTTGAGGAAGCTTACCAGCTTTTTGTTGAAGGTAGGTTTTGAGATGATTCTAGTTTTACCTTTAACTATAAAATCTGAGTGTCTTCAAGTATTCCCCAATAGGTACAACTTTATTAATTATCTGGTTGATCTTGCTATCTCTAGAAGGTCCAATTAGTACTTTATATTTGTATTTATATCAAACATGAGCTCTAATTTGGATTAAAAGTCTGAACTACACAATTCTAAAAATTTTACTTTATTCCTACCTCCAGACATCCTTCTGGATGCCATCCGTCCTCTCCCTTTGTGTATTGTATCCATCCTTCAAAATACAACTCAAGCCCCAACTTCACATGAAATATTTCAGAACTACTTTAATCTAAAATTAAAGCTCCTCCTTCTAAAATTCTATTGTGGTCTTAATTTATGCCATGCAGCTAATGGTTTGTGTCCATTATTTTTTATGCCATTGTTTGATTCTTTAATAGATGTTATTTTCTCTCTCTAGAAAGTTTTGGTACAATCCACACAAAGACAAATAGTGAATTTTTCAGTAGGCATTTGATAGACATTCATTGCATGATAGCAAACAAGTTACAAGGCAAAGTCTATTATGGTTTTGGAAAGTTCTCAGGTGCTGTTGGCTTTGTCATTGTTTCCAGCTATTTGGTGCCTATATTACACTCCACTCTCATCTAATCCAATTAAAATGATATTTTACTTGTCAACTGGTGGTCACTGTCACCAACTCAAAGCAAAGAGAAATCTCTAGTTTGGGGTGTGGTGAAGAAGGAAACTTTATTAAGTGAAAAACAGCTTAATTGTGATAGAGCATAGCTGTGAAAACAGCACAGCTGTGGAACAACTCAATAATGATCTTAATGATTATGAGGTGGTTCTGGGGCCAGGTGGCCATGGGGTCAGGCCCTCTTGGCTAGACAGCTCTGGCCTGCTCCCAGCTGACCTTCTCCATTCTATGCCAGTCTGATCTGGCCTGCACTGGTCTGTTCCAGTGAGACATTTTCATTGTTTCAACTCCAGCCAGGAAAAAGCAGTCTTTTATGTAAGGGAAAATGCGCTCCCAGAGCCAGAAGGGAGCTGACTTATATTGACAGAAATCCCCACCTCTGGTCCCTAATTGGTCCATCATCATGCGAATGAGGTTTCCAAATCCTCACAGTTTGATTAGCCCAAAAGTCACTATCTTGATTGGTCAGTGAAGAAGCTAATGGAGATAACTGGTGCAGCTCTGATTGGGTAGGGGAAGCCTCAGTCTTATTGCTTGAAATAGATTCCAGAAACTACGTTATAAAGGCTGGCTCAGATGGCAGGAACACAGTACAGGAAAGCAGTTCAGTGCAGAGGCAGGTACCAGACTTCTCCCTGAAGTACAGTTGGCAAGTGTATAAATGGTTGCTAGACTCTTTTCTTTGTTTTTTGGGCGTTTGTTGTTGTTAATTTGTTTGTTTGTTTCAGCCCAGTTAAACACCAGGAGCCCTTTTTAGTAGATATCTTCTTTCTCAGGGTTCACATTTTAAACAGACATTTCTAGGTAAAAGCAGCCAATAATTGCAATAGTCTGATAGACATAGATGGGTTTCCTGGTGTGTTTTGTTTTGTTTTGTTTTTGACACTATTCAGAAAAAGAAATTCAAGCTCTCATGTATAAATGATGTATGACTTACCAATGATTAGCAGGTATTATCCCAAGTTGCATTTTCCCTCTGATATGGCAAATGTTAAAAGTGTCTTAACATTTCACCACAAGTATATTGCTAATAGTAATTTTTCCTTTACATAGGACAAGGATAATACATTGAAAAAAATAGAAACTGAAGTGGGGGAATCATGAGATTTCTTAATAGTGAATCATGCTACACATGTTTCCTGGGATTAAAAAAAACAAAACAGCTCAATAGTGTATAGACAGGGACTAGACACCCTGGCAGAAAGATGTGGACTTAGAGACCCAGAAGGATCTTTTCTATCATGAGTTGTGTTGTTTTGCGACAGTGACTATTTCTTTGCATTAGTACCTTGTACGTATTTATTGCACACATACATGAGTGCACACACACACACATTTTACACATCTATAAACTGAAACACGTGGTGTGTGGGTCTGTTATCTTTCTTTAAGCCAAAATAAATTATATATACCATGTTGAAATATACAAGCATATTCTGATATTGGGAATAAAGAAATTTTAAGTTCTTTAAGGTCTATTCCACAGAGCAAAAATTTTAGGTAAATTTATTCAAGAGGAAGGAACATTTCCAACCTCATTCTATCAAAACCAGATAAAGACAACACAATGAAAGAGAACTACAGGCCAATATCCCTCATGAATATAGATGTCAAAATCCTCAACAAAATTCTAGCAAATCAGATTCAGCAGTACATCAGAAAGATCATACACAATGACCAAATAGGATTTATCCCAGGGATACAAGGATGGTACAATATCCGCAAATCAATAAACGTGATACATCACAGAAGCAAATTGAGAGAAAAAAACCGCATAGTCATATCAATTGATGCGGAAAAAGCATTTGACAAAATTCAACACCCTTTCTTGATAAAAATTTCCAGCAAAGTGA
>NW_006299517.1:470951-474256 GCF_000327345.1 Myotis davidii
ATACTACCCAAAGCAATCTATAGATTCAATGCACTCCCCATTGAAATACCAATGGCATATTTCACAGACCTAGAGCACACTCTCCAAAAATTTATCTGGAATAAAAAAAGACCCTGAATAGCTGCAGAAATCCTGAAAAAGAAGAACAAAGTAGGTGGGATCTCAATACCAGATATCAAGCAGTTTGTTCCCAAAGCCACTGTTCTCAAAACATCCTGGTACTGGCACAAGAACACTAGATCAATGGAATAGGGAACCCAGAAATCGACCCAAACCACTTAGATCAATGGAATAGAATACAGATCCCAGAAATCAACCCAAACCACTATGCTCAATTAATATTTGACAAAGGAGGCATGAATATACAATGGAATCAAGACAGTCCTTTCAATAAATAGTGTTGGGAAAATGGACAGATACATGTAAAGAAGTGGGCTAAGTTTATGACTTTATCCTAAAGCTTGTCCCAAAATTCACGCAAGAAGTAATTTTGATAGAAAACCCAAGTTTTAATTACAAATTGTAAATTTTTTACTGATTCACAAAGCATACAGTATAGGGTTATGCAGGGAATAGCATAGCGGGTAAATGGCCTCCACTGCTTTGCTGGCACATACGCATTCTTTTGTTGAAATTTTCCATGACTGTTGTGCGTAAATGTGGCTGAATTTTGATGAGGCTCATTTTCATTTGAAGGCTTGGTTAATCGACAAAATTGTCGCATTTTGGGTTCAGAAAATCCACGAGTGATTGTTGAGAAATAAACACATCCACAACGTGTCACTATTTGGTGTGGATTTGGGGCTGGAGGCATCATCGGACCATTCTTTGAAAATGTGGCTGCTCAGGCAGTAACAGTTAATGGTGCTCGCTATCACGACATGATAATCCAGTTTTTATGTATGCTATTCCATACATAACCGTATCTGGTATTCTTTATGAATCAATAAATAATTTACAATTTTAATTATAAACCTGTGTTTTCTATCAAAATTACTTCTTGGGTGAATTTTGGGACACCCTTTAGAAAGTTAGCAATCTTAAATGAGGGGATGACCTTTGTAATTTTAGAGTGAGTAATCTGTAAATAAATTGATGGCAGAAAATAAAAGCTGGGGATGTATTCTTGCTTAAAGTGGGAGAGGGGGTGGAATCTAGGCAGGAAAACAGAAAGTGCACAAAGTTACAAGGCAATATAGGAGCTAATATCTATACATTTTGATATCTGTTATGCCTTGTATTCCCTCCTCCCACTTGCAGAGAAGTATCCAGAGCTCCATTGTAAATATATATATTAAGGGTGGCAGTTTTTAAAAGGAATTACAAAACAGAAGTTATAAATCCTTTGTCTAAATTGTGGGGTTTAAATATATATATATTTACAATGGAGCTCTGGATACTTCTCTGCAAGTGTGTGACACACACCTGATAAACTAGAAGGTGGGATGAAGAAAATAACTGCAAATCTAGTGGCTAAAAACTAAAAGCCAATATGATTCTTAGATGGATTTTTATAGTCCTACTTTGTTTCATCTTCACATGAGAAACTCAGATTAAAAAGTAATTTAACCCTCAAATCTCTGTTCCCCACCAAGTATTAATAATATGAATTCCCAAAATGGAAGTTTATTAAATATATTTTATTGATTTTTTACAGAGAGGAAGGGAGAGAGATAGAGAGTTAGAAACATCGATCAGCTGCCTCCTGCACATCTCCTACTAGGGATGAGACCACAACCAAGGTACATGCCGCCCTTGACCGGAACGGAACCTGGGACCTTTCAATCCGCAGGCCGACGCTCTATCCACTGAGCCAAACCAGTTTCGGCCGCAAAATGGAAGTTTAAATGAGAAGATTAGACATGGAATCGTGCTCAATGATTGTATTTCCAAACTCAAAGAAGAAACATGACAACTGTCTTTCCTAAGTAAAACTTCAGGGGTAACATTTTACAAAAGATCATGACTCCATGCTTCTTCTAAAATCTTGAAATGATTGGTCTTTCCAACTGGACTGCAACCGGGCTAAGGGACTGAATGTCTTTACCATCCATCTACTGTGCAAACAAGCCATCGTACATTTAGCTTCAGTGTCACAGATTTATACTCTCCCCGTCCCTGCTCATTGTTCTGCCCCTGTTACCTAGCAACAGGTTACCTCAGCAGGAGAACACCAAGCCTAGAACAAAGCAGTTGCTCCCTGGCTTCATTCCCCTGGCAGAGCTGCTGTAAGGCAGACGCGGAAGATATCGCTCCAGACCGAGTTGGCCTGTGTGGGCGTGCGGCCGGTTTTCTCCATCCTCTCCGGCTTTCCTGATCGAATTTCTCCATGGCTTGTAGTGAGAATGTGTAAGTACAGAACTGAGGACAACTGAATTGTTTTCCTGTGTAAGTGGGACGTGGGCAAGTGGGTCGGAGGTGGTGTGGGAGGGGATCCCAAATACTTGTAGGTTATAAACTCAGGTAGTGAGAATACTGAATTTAAGGGTTATAAATCCTTTGTCTGAATGATTTAATGGTTTAAACACGAGGAAATTCATACTCTAGGGTGTGGTATGGGTGCAATGAAACCAAATTTTAACAAAATTCCGTGTGACTGTTGAATGATGCTGCATAAAGAGGAACAAACCACAGTGTTTTAACATAACTAACCTTTCTTGGGCTTCTGTGGAGAGAAAACATGTTTCCTTCGCAAGTGTCCTGAGCATGCCTGCCAGAATCTGAATGCTAGGTTTAGTGGATCATTGATCCTACTGGGACTGTAAGAGCTGGTGTTTTCTATGGCATACCTTACACTGTAGCCCTTAAAGAAGCTATCAGGGTCTTCTAGTCTTGCTTGCTGCCTTGAGGAGGTGGGGAAAGGGGGGATGGGGTGGAGCCACAGGTTAGTTAAAAGGGTAATCACAGAGCCTGGTGCCAAAGAGGTCCAGTTGTAAAAGTGTTTTCTGACTACGCATGGGAAGAGATAGAACTCTCTCCTTTTCCCTGGTGTATTCAGCGAGTTCAATCACCTATTTCAAGGTTTCCTGACTGCTGCATTTTCATTTTTATCAACTTATTTTTTTCTATCTTTGCAAGCCTTGAAGAACATGCTTCTTCACTCATAGCAATGACTGTAGATGAAAATGTGAAACCAAGACCAGACCGCAACAAACTCCTCCAGCGTTCGAGTACCATGCTGAAGGAAGAGGCGGAATCCTGGGGCAAACCTCGTAGACCTTTGAGACCACCCCTCTATGTGCCACCAGAGCTGACAAGAGGGCAACTGGAGGGCCCCAGGAAGAGAAGAGGATCCTGCATTCCTG
>NW_006299517.1:474497-484983 GCF_000327345.1 Myotis davidii
TCTCCATTTGCCTTTGTCTTTTCCTCCTCGCCCAATGCTCCGTCCCCCACTGCTTCCCTATTTTGGCAATTTCCCTTCTAGTGAACTGCCACCTACTCCATTCTTAAACAGAGAGAAGAAATCATAAAAAAAGAAGGGGAAAGTAAAAAAGTGTAGGGGGAAAAGGTGAAAGCTATTGAAATGTTTTTACATTGGAAACCCTCTACCTTCTTATTCTCTGTTAAGCAATAATGTGCCTTACATATGTGGATATTCAATAAAGATCCTAAAGATGGAAGTGTTGTGAATCTTTTTTATAAACACCACTCTGGTATTCTAAAGCTTGGATTCTGTTTTCTGTTTTAAGGAAATTAAATCAGAAATGTTCCAAAGTTTTCTAAGTAGTTTAGTTGTCTCCCCATCACTGGCTTACAGCTGTGTGACTGTGTAGAGGGCCCATTGGAATCTTCTAGACTTGGCCAAGTCTAGGGTGGGGAATTCCTACCTACTTAAGATTGTGAGGTTTGCTCAGAGTAGGATAGGTGTATTAAGATAAATAAGGTCCATAAAGGTAGGCCAAAGTCCAGATAATAGAGAAGAATGCACCAACAGAAAAGTTGCTAGATGAGACTGAGGTGAGAGTAACAGAGCTAACATTTCATAGCTAGAGGCAGAACCAGGCTGACAAGTTACGAAAGAAAATGGGCAGGAGAGATGGAAAGAGCATTGCTGAAACATGAGCTAGTGTTTGCCTCTCAAAACTGATGATTATTAAGCACACTAGAGGCCCAATGCACAAAATTCATGGGGGAGCACATCCCCTCAGCCCGGCCTGCACCCTCTCGCAATCCAGGACTGGTGGCTCCTAACCGCTTGCCTGCCTGATCTCCCTAATCACTCTGCCTGCCTGCCTGATTGCCCCTAACCACTCGCCTGCCTGCCTGATTGCCCCAACCACTCTGCCTGCCTGGTCATCCCTATCCCTAACCACTCGCCTGCCTGCCTGATAATCCCTAACCACTATGCATGCCTGCCTGATCACCCTTAACCTCCTCTTCCTTGGCCCCTGTCACCAAGGCTTCGTCAGGAAGGACACCTGGAATAACGTCTGGAAGGTTGTTCAGCTGTCCAGTCTAATTAGTATATTGTGCTTTTATTATTATAGATGGTATATATAAGGCTGGCTTAAAAAGTCCAGGAACAAGGTAGAACAGAGGTGATCCCTTCACTTGTTCTCTGAACAAAGGGCTAGTATATACTCAGATTTATAAATGCAAATGGAAATAGCTCACTCATGTGAACTTATTTTCTCTAATGTTGCTACTTATACTCTTCATAATGTGCTTCAGCACCCCATTAAAATGATGGTTCTGGGAGATTATCAAAGTGCCCAGATGGGAGCTTTTAAATATTCAAGAGACAAAAATATGGTATGGGTACAGCAAGCAGGGTGGAAGGATGGCCATTCTGACCACTGCACAACTTAATTCACAAAGTTGCCCTAAAACACAGTGCCCCTGTATATGAGCAACCACTAGATTAGAAATGTCTTTAGAGGACAATTCTTCAAATGAGCATTTTTTCATGCCCAGAGCTAATGATGTAGGTGGTGTAAGATCTTGGTTGAAGGCTGACAAAACCTGCAGATTCAAAAGACAACTAGTCTACAAGCAAAACCATTAATGTGCTTTTAGCACGATAACTGCTTCTTTGCTGCCCTGGTAGAAAGGACACATGGATCCAGGAAGTTTCTTTCTCTCCATTTGTTTCCTAATAGGTTGTTCTACATTTATAGATGGTAGTGCGAAGTTTAGAAGGAGCTTTACTAAAATTTCCCTCAGTCTGTGTATGTCCTGAAGCTGGCACAGTTCCATCAATTCACTGTGGTGGGTTGAGCAGAGTATTCAGCAAATCATTTGACAGCTGTTCGCTATGAGGTAGCTTAGTCCCAAAGTACCAAGCACTTATTGAATTTTCAGCCTTAATGAACAGAGGAGTTGAGCATGCTTATTGTCATCAAAAATCTCTTTTGAGCCAGATGTTAAATATTTTGACAAGGAATCAAGTTGTTGTATCAATGCAGTGCTGCATCTCTGGAGAGTTGCCAAAAGGTGTGGTAAGTGGCAGCAGAACAAAGATACTTTTTCCTTCTCGAAGGAAGTGCCCTGAAAAACGCTCATAAAGCCTTTACTCACAATTATAGCAACCATGACAAATTCACTGTAACAAAAAAGTGCCACCAACACAATCTTCTCTTTTTACAACCCTCTGTTCTCTTTCCAAATACTCTGTGTTTATTGTCTATGTCATTTCTAATTACCTAAAATAAACAACAAAGAATAACTATTAGCAAATAAAAGCATTGAAGTTTTATTTATACCTCTGAGGTTCAGGATAAATTATATATATATATCTCCTATGTAGAGCTGTGTACCTATATAACAGTTATCAGTAAATACAATGATCTAATAAGCTTGAGATCATATTGTTAAATGCAAGTGAAATGCAAGTATTTTTTTATATTTTTTTATTGATTTCAGAGATGAAGGGAGAGAGAGAGAGGAATATCAATGATAAGAAAGAATTGTCCATCAGCTGCTTCTTGCAGACCCCACACTGGGGACAGAACCCACAATCTGGGGAATGTGCCCTAACTGGGAATCCAATCAAGGCCTCTTCATTCATAGATCAACGCTCAACCATTGAGCCACGAATATTTTTTTATTCGTGGCTTCTGTATGGAAATACTATATAATTTCGTTATTACAGGTCCTACAAGACAGCAAAACATCCAGTTTTAAACGGATGATTTGCCATAAAATTATTTTTTATTCTGATGCAATATGGGTCGATATTAATCCTATGCAACAACATCCTATTCATTTTTAAAAGTGATTATAACAAAATATATTCAACACTCCTGAACATGTATGTTTTCGCTCTTTTCTGTGGCTTAAATAGCTCCTAAACATGAGAGAGAAAGACAAACACCGACCAAGTATTCCTTTCTTTTGAAGGGAATGGGAATGGGCTAAGTATTTCCTATTCTAAGTTTTAATCATCGTTACAAGAAGATTCATGCTGTATTGTTTATTATTTATAATTCTCAATATATTCCTTGTCATAAGACTACAGCATAGGAATTTTAATGGCCTACATATTCTCTACAAGATAATAATTAACTGTACAACTTTGACCTTTTTCATGTCTCAAAGTGTGATTCACTAGCCATTTTTATTTTCCACTTTCACAACTTCTGTAGCCCAGTGGAAGAGGCACACATGCAACCAATCAAACTACAGAAGACTGAAAAGGTTAAGGTTCAAAGCAATGAAATTTCTTAAGTTTATAACCTTTCATGAACCAAAAATGACACTAAAATTATACCTCATTCAGTCCAGCCAGAGTTGCTCAGTGGATTTAGCGTCATCTTATACACCAAGAGGTCACCTGTTTGATTTCAGATCAGGGCCCATGCCTGGATTGCTGGCTCCATCCACAGTAGTGGGCATGTGGGAAGCAGCGGATTGGTGTTTCTCTTTCTCCCTCTTCCTCTAAGAAATCAATAAGAATATATCTTTAAAAATTATACTTTATTCTTCTGAGAATTATTATAACAAAAACACTAAACAGGACCAAGTAATTTATTTCCACTGGAGTTTTAAGTTTGAGCTCATAGTGCTGTCTTCATCTACCATGGTACAAGAGGTTTATTATATGACTATCACTAAATAACTAGGTAGCATAATGAGTGAGGAAGATATCCTTCCATAGCTATTACACTGCACTGCAACAATGGGATTTGATTATCAAATGTTACTAAGAGATGGTGATTTTTAAAGGACTTAAATATAGAACTATATACTAATAAAATGACTCTATTTCAAGATCAATGAGCCAAAGCCAGAGAAAAAAAAGAAATTTTAGGCTGACAAAAAAGACTCAGTCATGTCATAGGTTAATTCCATAGCTACCACAAATCCTTGTATGTCTTCTTTGTAATGAGCTAGATTGAATGATATTCCCACAGAAAGAGCAAGTGATGAAACTAAATTAAGTAAAAGAATCCATCTATTTCTCTACAGTGATATTCATTTTTTTCTTTACTAGTATATAATGGAAATGTATAACATTTATCAAAGCAAGTCTAAATTTGAGAAGTAAGAGAAACTGTGCTTTATCATGCAATCTTTTTCTTAAGTGTTTGAGCAGGTACTACTCTTGCTAAAGACTGATTAAATATATATGCTTCCTAACCCAACTTGGGGACTTTACTGCCACTCAGAAAGTCTTTCTCAATAGCTCAATTTCTCAAAGAAACTATCTGTAATACTTATTTTCAGAATGTGACTCCACCATTGTTTTTTTGAGGATGAACCTGCATCCTACTTTACTTTAGGGAGGTAAAAATGACTGCATTTTCCTCAACTCTGAAAACCTCTGCCCAAGTAGAATAAAATAATATGAATCACACAGATCCATCAATTTACCATAAAGAATTTTGTCCATCTAGTAGTGTTTAATCATATGATTCTTTTAAATATATACATGTACAACTGACTTCAAACAACACCCTGATTGTAAAAGCTTTGACTTAGAAGCAGAGCAACACATGGAGTACAAAGGTTGATGGACCATGTTTGTGCATGTGAGAAAGAGAAAACCAGTTGGAGAAAGACAGAAGGATAAATATAGAGAGGGGCAGGGCCACTGTCAGTTTAGAAGAGAAAAGTGCTTCACAGCCAGAAACAGCTGTAAATTGGGAGTACTGTGGGAAAAGTAACAAATTTGGGTATGGGAGAACATAATCCAGATGAGGCAGAAGAAGTAGTTTGAAAATAAAGAAGAGTTGTGGATTGAGTGCTTCATGACAGAAAGGGCTTCATGTAGGAGCTGTACATTTGAAAGGGTGGGGATGAGGTGATTAGACAAACACTATCCAGTCTTCCTAAAACTGAATCTACCTAAAACTGAATCTACCTCTGCTGCTTCATTCCTCCCTATAAATATCATCTGTCCTTAGATAGCAGCCAATCTCATATTCCCTCTGTGAAACTGGAAGCCCTTTCTGATTCAGGTTTCATCATTCCCTCAAACTTTGACTAGCAGATATACACCAAAGTTAACTTTATTAGTGAAGTGGGTATACAATGAATTAAGCTCACAAAAGAACATTTTCAGTTTTTCAAATATAACAGATCCTGAAGTTTTTAAAATTTAAACTTCAATCTTTTTTCCTTAGTGAGGCACACTAATCACTTTTTAATTTTTCCTTTTCACTCCTCCCACTAAATCATAATTTTCTGAGGTGGAGCTGCTGGCTTTATTAATCACACTTCATCCAGAAAACAAGTAATCTATTATTTTCCCCACAGGACATATTTATACCTCTTTTAGGTGTAAAATCCTTATACATTGTGTTAATCCTCATTGGTACATAATTCTGTTGGTAATACACTGTACAATAAATGTATCAAAGACGGTGTTTAATGCCCTAACTACAAGGTTGGTTATCCATAAATAGAACAATTTTTGTTCTAGGTTTTCTTTTTAATATATTTTTAATGATTTCAAAGAGGAAGGGAGAGGAAGAGAGATATAGAAACATCAATGATGAGAGAGAATCATTGATTGGCTGTCTCCTGCATGCCCCTTACTGGGGATGGACCCCTCAACCTGAGCATGTGCCCTTGACCTGAATTAAACCTGGGACCCTTCACTCTGCAGGCCAGTGCTCTATCCACTGAGCCAAACCGGCAAGGGCTATATTTATTTTCATCTAACAAGCAGACTCGGGCCAAAAAGGCGCATGCGGCTCATGAGCCACAGTTTGCCGACCATGGGGCTAGGGCAATAGAACAATATTTTAAAAAAATTTGTATTAGTAATAAGTTACATCTGGTGAAAAATAAATTATGATTTATAGTTTGAAAAACTATTAAAGAGTTTTATAAAAATTATCAGTAAAATTATGGACAATCCCAAATTTAACAGAATGACATGACTTTTAAAAATCACTTCTTCAGCGTTTATATGAACTTTATCGCTTAAGTGCTAGGTGCTTTCACAAACCAATTACAATCTATATGCATCCCACATTGTCGAAGTTTAGGATTAGTTAACACTTTTAACCTTGCTAGTAAAATGAATCCATGTACATACCACTTCAAAACAGAGCAAACACTTATCCTGTAGGCACTTGCTATGAAGTTCACTTATATAAAGAAAATGTCAATTCTAATGCCTTAATGTCACCCTCTCTATTCAACTTGATGTTGTTATCAGGCTCAATCAACATGATTGGAAAACTGGTAAGATATCCTTCAATTTTGGGTCTTAGGCTCTTCTAACCAAGAAAAACCACAAAAAGACAAAAAACAAACAACAAACATAACAAAGTATAAGATACGGAATCCATAGCTGTGAAGATTAAAATTATTCAAGGTCCAATTACTTAACATATGTTATAAGAATAGTTAGACATTGGATACTATTGAAAATAAAAAACAAGCAAACATCTGTAGAAATGACAAATTTCTATGAGAGCATTAGTTTTCCTTCAGTAATAGAAGATATATACCCTTTGTAGTAAACTGGATGTTCATATGGTCCTGAGTCAGTATTTATAATTTCAACCTCTTCTATTGGTCTGATAGGTCTTCAATTTATAGATGGAGAAACTGAGACTTGAGAGGTTTAGTGATTTGACCAAGAACAAAATGTGACAGAATCCTCTTGTGACACTGTATATCAAATGTATTAAAGATATAAATGTAAAAAAAAAGAAAACTCTGTATGAACACTAGAGGATATAAGTGAAATAGGTGAATATTTATACAATCTTGATCTTTCTTCTCATGGCAATAAATTCATAAATAATAAAAGAACACATTAAAATCTTAAAATAATATGTATGTCAAAATTATCATAAACAGAATTCAGCAAATAAAAAACTTGAGAAAATTTGGAACATATCTAGAAAAAAGTGTAAATGATATTAACAAATAAGACATTTATGAGCCATTAGAAAAAGTGCATATCCTCATAAAAATTTGCAAATGACATTAAGAGGTAATTTACAAAAGAAAAAATGAAATGGCTAATAAACAAAACGTTTATACATGTTAGTTAAAATAAGAAATATAATTTCTTATCTGTCAAATTGGCAATGCTTCTTTTACATAATTATATCCACTGTCAGAGAGAATTTGGGCATATGGGAGTAGAAATGGCAAAATATTTCTTGGGACTATGTTGCAATATTTTAAAAATTCTTTAAAATTGTAATGTTCTTTGATCCAAGATTCCCACTGGGATCCTAGAGAAATAATCTTGAATATGGGTAAATCTTTAGCTATAATTAAGCTCCTCTTAGCATTGTAACTGCCAAAAATAAGAAGTAAAATAAATGTTCCAAAATGCTACCATCAGAACAATAACAGACAGTTATAATTTTAAAAATATGCTAAGAGAAATAAGCCAGTCAAAGAAAGATAAATATCACATGATCTCACTCATTTGTGAAATATAATGAACAACATAAACTGATGAACAAAAACAGATCTAGAAACAGAGAAGCATCGATCAGACCGTCAAACCTAACATGCATTTTAAGTAAAAAAATAATTCACAAGTATATGACCTTGATCAAGTATGTGACATTGATCTATATGTCTGTTTTTATGCCAGTATCATGCAGTTTTGATTACTATGGCCTTGTAGTATAGTCTGATATCAGGTAGCATGAGCCCTTCAACTTTATTCTTCTTTCTCAAGATTGTGGCTATTTGGAGTCTTTTTTAATTCTGTATAAATTTTTGGATCATTTATTCTAGTTCTGTGAAATACGCCATTAGTATCTTGATCAGAATTGCATTGAATCTATAGATTGCTTTGGGTAGTGTGGACATTTTTTACAAATATTTTTAATTGATTTCAGAGAGGAAGGGAGCGGGAGAGAGAGAAACATCAATGATGAGAGAGAATCATTAATCAGTTGCTTCTTGTCATTAATCAGTTGCTTCTTACATGCCCCCTACTGGCGATTGAGCCCACAACCCAGGCATGTGCCTTGACTAGGAATCGAACCGAGACCTCCTGGTTCATAGGTTGATGCTCAACCACTAAGTTACAATGGCTGGGCAGTGTGGACATTTTAATTATGTCAATTCTTCCTATCCTTAACATAATATATGCTTCCACTTGTCTATATCTTCTCCAATTTTTTTTCTTCAGTGTTTTATAATTTTCTGAGTACAAGTCTTTTACATTCTTTGTTAAATTTATTCCTAGGTATTTTATTTTATTTTTGATGCAATTGTAAGTAAGTGGCAAAAAAAAGACCCCTCCTGTGGCCACTGCAGTGTTAAAGCAGTCAGAGACAATGCGTGAATGAATACACCTGCTGTGCTGCAGAAGGACTTTACTTACGAAACCATGAAAGTCCACATTTGGATTAAGGACAATAGTTTACTGACTGACCCCTGTGTAAAGATATATAACATGTTTTGGGGTCACACGACCATAAACCTTTAGCTTTTAAAAGTAAATTTAAAGGTATCTCAAAATACAGCTCATAACCAAATTTCATTAGCTTAAAAATAAACTTGATGGGAGAAATGATGTGGTAAACCTAAAGCCTAGAAATAGTTTGGGTGAGTGGGGGCTGGGGATTGAAAGCTTATCATCTGCAGTGGCATGGATGGACCTAGGGAGTATTATGCTCAGTGAAATTTAGCATAGAAAGACCAATTGCCACATGATTTCCTTGTATATGGAATCTAAAAAACAAAATAAACAAACAAAATTTTAAAAAGGCTTATAGATACAGAGAACAAACTGACAGCTGTCAGAGGGGATGAGGGTTTGGGGGATGCCTGAAAAAGGTAAAGGGATTAAGAAAACAACAACAACAACTCATAGACACAGACAACAGTATTGTAATTACCAGAGAGAATGGGGGGTGGGGGAGTTACAAGATGGTACCAGCGGGTACAAAAGGGGGAATAAATGGTGACAGAAGGAGACTTTATTTGGGGTGGTGAACACACAATACAATACACAGACAATATATTATAAAAGTGCACAGTTGATACCTATATAATTTTATTAACCAATATCACCCCAATAAATTCAATAAAAAGTTTAAAATATATGGGAGAGGAGAAAATGGCGGAGGTTTAGACGGACGTATCGGTGCCTTGTCCCGGAGCAGATAAGGGCGAGCAGCTGAAACGGGTAGCATACATCCCGAATAAGCAGAGGAGAGTCAGCTGAGAGACAGTCTGCAGCCAGGAAAGACGGAGAACTCCTAGATAAAGGGAACAGTTAGAGGCTGAGGCTGAGACCTCTCCAGGTGCGCCGGCTCAGCCGTGGAGACTGTGCCATCTTGAGTGGCTGTCACTGGCATCCAGAGACCAGCTACTAACCCGGCAACAACGGCTCTCAAGCAGCGCGACTACGTGAACTCAGAGGAGCCCTTCTTCTCCCCACAGAAAGGTTAGACTTCCCCCAAAGGTGCGGTTTGCAGTTTAGGTTGGAGAGTGGAATGTGCGCAGAAGGGGTGGGGACTCTGCGCCTCACAAAGACCACGGCTGTTGGAGCCAGCGTGACCCACGAGTGTGGAAGGGCTCCCCCAGGGCTGCTGGCAGAAGGGAACGCTATAAATAAGCCCACAGTTGGACTGGACACAAACGGGAAGCCTCAGATTACGCCAGTTTGCCGGCTACTCGGTGCCAGGAGCCAGAACACGCACAGAGACTTTGCGCAGATCTTGAAGGTGGAGCCTTGCGAGTTCGCACAACTTCCCAGGCTCTTAAATCTGTGCGTTTGATTGTTGAACCCAGTGCAAGGGATTACCCAGTTGGGGTCAGTTGGAGAGCTTGTAAGGGAAGGCTGTTTTTGGGGAACCTGGGAAACAGAGCAGGGGGTGACTACTGGGGAACCAGCTCTGGGCAGAGGACATTCCCAAACCAGCTTCCGGTACAACAGAGAACACCTGGTCAGAGAGGTCTTATACCCTCAGAGGTCAATCCTGACGCACTGCCACCCAGAGGCAGAGCCACGCACGAACTGACTCTTCTGTAAATACAGATGAGGGCTGTCTGGGAAACCAATACAGCCTGCCTTAAAATCAGGACTGTGGCTTACAACACGGAGAAACAGTGTATCAGAGGCAAATTCAACATTCTCCTGAATACCTGGTGTGCCAAAAAGAGGAACAGAAGATCTGAAACACCTTCATTACAGACCATTTTTAATTATTTTTTTTAATTATTGTTTCAGCTTTTAACTAAGAAACCATTTTTTTCTTTTTTCATCACCTGATTTTACCCTTTTAATTACTACATTTTTATTTTTAACCAGTATTATTACTGCTACCATTTTACCATTTTTTTAAAGTGTCATTTTATTTTCTCTTTATTTTATTTTGGGACTAAGGTTCTCCATTCTATTCTCATCGTTCCTTTAGCATCATTTTCCTCTACATCAATTGTGCCGCTGTGCT
>NW_006299517.1:485211-485871 GCF_000327345.1 Myotis davidii
ATCGTTTTCCCTCTTCTTTTCTTTATTGTTTTGTTGTTGTTTGCTCAATTGTTGAGTATATTGTTTTTTTTTTCTTTAAGGATTGTTTGTGAGGTTGTTCTGCTTTTTCTTTTTCTTTTTCTGTTTCCCATCCCCACCCACCACCCCCTGGCCCGGTTATTGTTGTGCTTCTGTTTTCCTTTGCCTCGCTTGATATTATTGGTTGTTTGTAGTTTGTATTCACTCCAGGGATCCGTTGCTGGAATTTGTTGGGATTAGTGGCAGTTATATCGGAGTTTTCTCCTCATATGAATAGTCTCCTCCCCTCTTCTACTTCATTCTCTTTTGCCTCTCTTTTTTTTTCTTTTTTTTTCTTTCTGTTTTCCTCTCTATCTTTTTCTCTTTCTTCCTTATCCCCCAACTCTCTTAGCTCGTGTGGCAACCTTTATTTGAGGTTATTAATACGGTAATTCATTTGTGTTCAGTCCCTGGTACGTTGTGCCTTGTTGTGTTGTATTTTGTGCCTTTAAATCAACGCAGCAGATCCAAGCTACAGTGGCCTCCTGATCACCACACGCTCTGCTGAGGAACAGCAGCTGTTCGCGAAACTGCTCCCCACCAGCCAGAAGAGCCACCACAGCTGTGAATAGAAACCACCAGAGGAGCTGCTGCCAACTGAAG
>NW_006299517.1:490542-492545 GCF_000327345.1 Myotis davidii
CAGACCCACACCCAGACACATCATAATTAAAATGCCAAAAATTAAAGACAAAGAGAGAATCTTAAAAGCAGCAAGAGAAAAGCAAACTGTTACCTACAAAGGAGCTCCCATAAGGCTGACACCTGATTTCTCATCAGCAACTCTCAGGCCAAAAAGGAATAGCATGAAGTATTCAAGGTAACAGAAAGCAAGGATCTGGAAAGCAAAGGATTTGGAAAGCAAAGATTACTATGTCCAGCAAGGCTATCATTTAAAATAGACAGTCAAATAAAGAGCTTCCTGGACAAAGAAAAATTAAAGGAGTTCATCACCACCAAGCCAGCATTACCAGAAATGCTAAAGGGACTGCTGTAATGAGAAGAAGACACAGAAAGAGAAACCTAGCCATACAGAATTAAAAAGGCAATAAATAAGGACCTATCAGTTAGCAACCCTAAATGTAAGTGGATTACATGCTCTAATCAAAAGATGTAGAATAGCTGAATGGATACAAAGACATGACCCAATTATATGCTGTGTACAAGAAACCCACCTCAAAACAAAAGACACACATGGGATGAGAGTGAAGGGATGGAAAAATTTTTCCATGAAAATGGAAAAGAAAAAAAAGCTGGAGTATCAATACTCATATCTAACAAAATAGACTTTTTTTTCCCATTCCTCAAAGGCTTTTAATTATGGAATAGTCAAGGGCGGGGGAAAAAAAACACACATATGTAATACCCTTTGTAATACTTTAAGCAATTAAATTTTTTTTAAAAAAAGTAAAATATATGTAACATTATGGTTTAAATTTATCTTTTAATTATCTAAATTCTTGAATTTTTATAATAAACATTTTAACTTTCATAATGAAAATTAAGAGTTGTAATAAAATGGGGGTTGTGTTGATTTGTAAGGTCTCTTTCAGCCTACACTTCAATAAAACATTTATATAATAAATAGAAAACAGTTGCTACAGATATTTCATAACTATAATTTTTTAAAAAACGAGTACCCAGAAAGTTAAAGTGAAAAAATCAAGCGTAATGGGAATACTTATAGTGGTTTATGTCAAAGAGTTAAAGTAAGACACACTCAGGAGCACTAGGCATTTGCAAATTTTCTTAATCCTTTGTGAAATGAGAGCCTACATTAGTGGTGTTAACCAAGACTTACTATTTGACTGATCATTGAATGTCAAAGGGTAGGGCTCACCAAGAGAGGTCAGGAATCAGGAGGCTGAGCAAAAAATGGGATCTGGCCTACAGCACAGGTTTAGGCAGTCCAAGGAGTCAAATCCAGACAGGTCAGCTAGAGCAGTATGATGCAGGTATAAATTCAGTTTACCCATCATTTCATATATCCATGCTTTTTAGCTTCAGTGCTCTTGATTTCCCATTGAACTACAATTATCATAGTTTTAATTCTAGTGCATTGTCCAGAAAAATGTCAGAGTCATACAGATGAATCATATTTCTGATCTAGGCAGGAACAAACGCGCTAGGATTATCATAATGTTTGGCTCAGTGCCATCCCCTTCTACAATGTGTCCTGTTAAAAGTGAGCAATTTTAAAATAGGAACTTAAGAAAAGCATCGATGACTTAAGCATTTTAAAACTATATAAAAGCTTGCAGAAAAGGCATTTGACAAAATTCAACACGCTTTTTTGATAAAAATGCTCAGCAAAGTTGGAAGACAGGGATCATACCTCAACATAATAAAAGCCTTATATGAAAAACCTACAGCCAATATCATACTCAATGGGCAAAAACTAAAACCATTTCCACTAAGAAAAGGAACAAGACAGGGATGCCCACTTTCACCACTCCTGTTCAACATAGTACTGGAAGTGCTAGCCAAAGCAATCAGACAAGAAGAAGAAATAAAAGGCATCCAAATTGGAAAAGAAGAAGTAAAATTGTCATTATACACAGATGACATTATACTGTACTTAGAAAACCCTAAAAACTTCATCAAAAAATTATTAGATGTAATAAATGAATTTGGCAATGTAGCATA
>NW_006299517.1:493217-494271 GCF_000327345.1 Myotis davidii
CTCATTTTCATCTTGATGGCTTGGTTAATCTACAAAATTGTCACATTTGAGGTTCAGAAAATCCATGCGTGATTGTTGAGAAACAAATGCATCCACAACGTGTCACTGTTTGGTGCTGATTTTGGGCTGGAGGCATCATCGGACCATTCTTCTTTGAAAATGCAGCGGCTCATGCAATAACAGTTAATGGTGCTCACTATCACGACATGATAATCCAGTTTTTATGTGTGCTATTCCATACATAACCGTATATGGTATTCTTTATGAATCAATAAATAATTTACAATTTTAATTATAAACCTGTGTTTTCGATCAAAATTACTTCTTGGGTGAATTTTGGGACACCCTTTAGAGCAAAGTTAGCAATCTTAAATGAGGGGATGACCTTTGTAATTTTAGAGTGAGTAATCTGTAAATAAATTGATGGCAGAAAATAAAAGCTGGGGATGTATTCTTGCTGAAAGTGGGAGAGGGGGTGGAATCTAGGCAGGAAAACAGAAAGTGCACAAAGTTACAAGGCAATATAGGAGCTAATATCTGTACATTTTGATATCTGTTATGCCTTGTATTCCCTCCTCCCACTTGCAGAGAAGTATCCAGAGATCCATTGTAAATATATATATTAAGGGTGGCGGTTTTTAAAAGGAATTCCAAAACAGAAGTTATAAATCCTTTGTCTAAATGGTGGGGTTTAAATATATATATATATTTAAAAGGAGCTCTGGATACTTCTCTACAAGTGTGTGTAATATATATAGGACTCTCTCCTTTTCCCTGGTGTATTCAGCGAGTTCAATCACCTATTTCAAGATTTCCTGATTGCTGCATTTTCATTTGTGTAATATATATATATATATTACACACACCTGATAAACTAGAAGGTGGGATGAAGAAAATAACTGCAAATCTAGTGGCTAAAAACTAAAAGCCAATATGATTCTTAGATGGATTTTTATAGTCCTACTTTGTTTCATCTTCACATGAGAAACTCAGATTAAAAAGTAATTTAACCCTCAAATCTCTGTTCCCCACCAAGTATTAATAATATGAATTC
>NW_006299517.1:496304-497484 GCF_000327345.1 Myotis davidii
TCTCCATTTGCCTTTGTCTTTTCCTCCTCGCCCAATGCTCCGTCCCCCACTGCTTCCCTATTTTGGCAATTTCCCTTCTAGTGAACTGCCACCTACTCCATTCTTAAACAGAGAGAAGAAATCATAAAAAAAGAAGGGGAAAGTAAAAAAGTGTAGGGGGAAAAGGTGAAAGCTATTGAAATGTTTTTACATTGGAAACCCTCTACCTTCTTATTCTCTGTTAAGCAATAATGTGCCTTACGTATGTGGATATTCAATAAAGATCCTAAATATGGAAGTGCTGTGAATCATTTTTATAAACACCACTCTGGTAGTCTAAAGCTTGGGTTCTGTTTGCTATTTTAAGGAAATTAAATCAGTTATGTTCCAAAAACTAAAACCATTTCCACTAAGAAAAGGAATGAGACAGGGATGCCCGCTTTCACCACTCCTGTTCAACATAGTACTGGAAGTGCTAACCACAGCAATCAGACAAGAAGAAAAAATAAAGGGCATCCAAATTGGAAAAGAAGAAGTAAAATTGTCATTATTCGCACATGACATGATACTGTACATATAAAACGCTGAAGGTTCACTTAATAAATGAATTTGGTAATGCAGCAGGATACAAAATTAATGCCAAGAAATCTATAGCGTTTCTATACACCAATAATAAACTTACAGAGAGACTAAGAAAACAATCCCATTTACTATAGCACCAAAAAATTAAGATACCTAGGAATAAACTTAACTAAGGGGGTGAAAGACCTCTACTTAGAAAACTACAGGATGTTACAAAAAGAGATAGAGGAAGACATAAACGGATAGAAGAGCATACTGTGTTCATGGGTTGGTAGAATCAACATCATTGAAATGTCCATACTATCCAAAGCAATTTATAAATTCAATGCACTCCCCATTACAATTTCAATGGCATATTTCACAGACCTAGAATGAACTCTCCAAAAATACATCTGGAATAAAAAACAGACCTCGAATAGATGCAGCAATCATGAGAAAGAATAACGTAGGAGGGTTCACAATACCAGATATCAAGCTGTATTACAAAGCCACTGTTCTCAAAGCTGCCTGATACTGGCACAAGAACTGGCACAAGAATAGACCAATGGAACAGAACAGAGAACCCAGAAATCAACCCAAGCCATTATGTTCAATTAATATTTGACAAAGGAGGCAAGCG
>NW_006299517.1:498326-508785 GCF_000327345.1 Myotis davidii
TGCATCCCTATGTTCATAGCAGCACAATTCACCATAGCTAAGATCTGGAAACAGCCTAAGTGCCCATCAGTAGATGAGTGGATTAGAAAACAGTGGTACATCTACACGATGGAATACTATGCTGCTGTAAAAAAGAAGGAACTCTTACCATTTGCAAAGGCATGGATGGAACCGGAGAGCATTATGCTAAGTGACATAAGCCAGTCATTGAAGGAAAAATACCACATGATCTCACTCATTTGCAGATTATAATGAACAACATAAACTGATGAACAAAAACAGATCCAGCGACAAAAACATGGATCAGATGCTGAAACCTCAAAGGGAAGGTAGAGGAGGATGTGTGTAAAGGGGAGAGGTAGACCAAAGGACTTGTATGCATGCATATAAGCAGTTCAAACCCTTAACCGGTTTGGCTCAGTGGATAGAGCGTTGGCCTGCAGACGGGAAGGTCCCAGGTTCTATTCCGGTCAAGGGCATGTACCTTGGTTGCAGGCACATCCCCAATAAGGAGTGTGCAGGAGGCAGCTGGTTGATGTTTCTTTCTCATCGATGTTTCTAACTATCTCTCTACCTTCCCCTCTGTAAAAAATCAATGAAATATATTTTTTTTTAAATTAAAAAAAACTGTATATAAGCTAACCAAGACTTCAGAGTACTGAGCATAAATTGTTTCCTTTAACTTACACTTTAACGTGACTATTAAAAGCAGGCCCACCAAGAATATTGCTGTACAGTGTGTATCCTGCACAAGGGTGTCTAGCCAAAGTGGCACAAGTGGGGATTGTGAAATTCAGTCTGTGGAGCAGGTCCTTAAATAGCATCATTTCAGTCAATGTCATTTTGTTATAATATGTATGAGATGTCGGAGGAACTTAAATCTTGTTATATTAATTAGCCTATGGTAAAACTGATTTCTTTATACATCATTCCACTTAATGTTGTAGAACCTATCAATGATGCTAAGTGAGGACCTACTATATATACTCTCCTTCCTAAACATTGTACTTGAGGAGAGGCAACTTTTAAAAATGTTTCCACCCTGAATGGGTGCCTTTTTCTAATTTGTCTATAGAAGCACTAGATAGTAGTTATTATGGTTAATAATCAATTAGTCCAAACTCTTTCATATATATTTTTTCTTTTTTAATTTATTTTTTTGTTGTTAACAGTATTACAGGTGTTCCCCATTTCCTCCCTTTGCCCCCTTCCACACAGCCTCTGCCCCACTGTAGGTGTTCACCACACTATTGTCTGTATCCATGGGTTATGCATATACACATATAGGTTCTTTGCTTAATCTCTTCCTGTCCCCTCCACCTCTCTCCCCTCTGAGATCTGTCATTCTGTTCCATGCATCTGTGCCTCTGGACCTATTTTGTTCGGCAGTTTATCTTGTTCATTAGATTCCACATATAAGTGAAATCATTTGATATTTGTCTTTCTCTGACTGGCTTATTTCACTTAGCATAATAATCTCCAGGCCTATCCATGCTGTTGCAAAGGGTAAGAGATCTTTTCTCTTTTTTTTTTTTTTACAGCTGCATAGTGTTTCATTGTGTAAATGTGCCACCGCTTTTTTATCCACTCATCTACTGATGGCCACTTGGACTGTTTTCAGATTTTAACTGTTATAAATACTGATGCTATGAACATAAGGGTACACATATTCTTCCTGATTGATATTTTGGGAATGTTAGGATATATTCCCAGAAGTGAGATGGCTGGATCAAATGGCAGTTCCATTTTTAATTTTTTGAGGAAACTTCATACTGTTTTCCACAGTGGCTACACCAGTCTTCATTCTCAACATCAGTGTATTAGCATACTCTTTCATATTTGATAAGAATGGAACATTGTACAATGCATGATTCTATTTTATTTTTTAAAATGTATTTTATTGATTTTAAAGAGGAAGGGAGAGGGAGAGAGAGATAGAAACATCAATGATGAGAGAGAATCATTGATTGGCTGACCCCTGCATGCCCCTTACTGGGGATGGACCCCTCAACCTGAGCATGTGCCCTTGACCTGAATTGAATCTGAGACCCTTTAGTCTGCCGGCTGATGCTCTATCCATTGAGCCATACCAGCTAGGGCTGCACGATTCTATTTTAAATAAACCACAATTTCAATATTGATAGAAATTTTAAAATAATTGTCATTCAAAATGCCCAGCAAATGACAAAAGACTGACAGGTTCTGAACTGCAAATTATCTGCTAAAAAGCTACCATTAGACATCGAAAATGGATTCATATAAGAAAGTAAATTAAAAAGAAAATTGACAAAGAGCAGTTGCTTAAGTGGTATTTCTACAAAGGAAAAATTCTATGAAGCATCTCTCTTGCACCTGTGTAAAGTATATTTTAAATGGGAATAATGTAGAAATAGTAGTATAGCTAAAAGTCTAAAACTTAAACATCAGGCAAGCATTTCAAATATATTTTGGAAAATTGCTGCTATGACTGATACTATTAAAATAATAAAAGTATTAACACTGAACTTTGCAACTACTCAATAGAATAAGCACCCAAATGTAGACTAAATATAGTTCATTATGAAACCTGTCCTTTAAAGTATATGTTAAATATCAGGTGAAATATATTAATAAGTCACTTTCCATGAGCAAAATAATTTTGCCTTTTGCCTACTGACTACATTTAATATGTTAGAATTTTTCTGTATTTATTTTCTCTGTTTTTTTGTTTGTTTGTTTTTGTTGTTGTTGTTGTTGTTGTTGTTAAGGGTGAGATAGCACGGACATCCTTAAATGGAAATTCACCATACCACTCAGCTGTATTCACATTTCTAGTGAAGAAGCTTATTTAACAATTTCTTAGAAGACGTCTCTTGGGTTTAGTTGTAGGCATAAAATGATGTATAATTAGCACTTCTATGTGGCATTAACAAACAATCTTGTTAGTTCATTACTTTTTAATATTTGCATCAGTCTTCTGAAAGCAGATTAAGAGCAACTGTAATTTCCATACGCAAAATTCATTAACTACAAAGCTCAGAAAATGTTCACTTTAATCAAAACCATACCACAATTCTGTATATTCAATTTCTTTTTTTCCTGCATTCCTCTTCAGTCTATTTAGATGTGGAACACTAGGGATTTTGGAAATCTTTATTTTAAATGAAAATAGGCATTTTAGTTTTGTCTATCATGCTCACTAATAAAGAAATACCCCAAATTAATACTTTGTCTTGTAACTGATCCATATAAAAATATTATCTGTGATTTCCTCTTTTTATTGCTTTTCAAAAAATATTTTAAATCTTTATTGTTGAGAGTATTATGGAGTGGGATCTGAGTAGAGGAGAGTAACGGGGGGCTGAAAGATCCCACTCCATCCAGGTCTTCACCACCCTATTGTCTGTGTCCATGGGTAGTGCATATATGCATATAAGTTCTTTGGTTAATCTCTTCCCTTCCCTCTGAGATTCATCAGTCTCTTCAATGTTTCCATGCCTCTGGTTCTATTTTATTTAGCAATTTATTTTGATCATTAGATACCTTGTTTGTTTATTTTTATTTTTAGATTCAATTGTTTATAGATATGTATTTTGTCATTTTATTGTTCATATTTTTTAACTTTTTTCTTCTTAAAGAAGACCCTTTAATATTTAAGGTAATACTGGTTTGGTAGTTAAGAACTCCTTTAGCTTTTTCTTGTCTGTGAAGCTCTTGATCTGACCTTCAATTCTAAATGATAGCTTTACTGGGTAGAGTAATCTTAGTTCTAGGTTCTTGCTATTCATCACTTTGAATATTTCTTGCCACTCCCTTCTGGTCTGCAAACTTTCTATTGAGAAATCAGCTGACAGTCATGTGGAAACTCCCTTGTAGGTAACTAATTGTTTTCTCTTACTGCTTTTAAGATTCTCTCTTTCTCTTTAACCCTTGGAATTTTAATTACGATGTGTCTTGGTGTGAACCTTTTTGGGTTCCTCTTGTTTGGGACTTTCTTTGCTTCCTGGACTTGTAAGTCTATTTCAGCTTGTAGGTGAAGTTTTCTGTCATTATTTCCTCAAGTAGGTTTTCAATATCTTGCTCTCTCTCTTCTCCTTCTGGCACCCCCATGATGCGAATGTTGGTATGCTTGAAGTTGATCCCGAGGCTCCTTATACTACCTTCATATTTTTGGATTCTTTTTCCTTTTTGCTCTTCTGATTGAATGATTTTTGCTTCCTCATATGCCAAACCACTGATTTGATTCTCTGTATCCTCCACTGTACTATTAATTCCCTGTAAAATTATTCATTTCAGTTAGTGTACCCTTCATTTCTGACTTGTCTTTTTTCATGTCTTTGATATTCTAACTAATTTCCTTGAAATTCTCACAAAGTGCTTCGAAGCTCTCATTTAGATCCTTAAGCATCCCTATAACCATTGTTTTGAACTGTGTATCTAATAGTTTATTTGTTTCCATTTTATTCAGTTCTTTTTCTGGAGATTTCTTCTGTTTTTTTCACTTGTGACATATTTCTTTGTCTTCACATTTTGGTTGCTTCCCTGTGTTTGTTTCTATGTGTTAGGTAGAGCTTCTATGTCTTCTGGACATAGAGTGGCCTTGTGCAGTAGGTATCCTGTAGGGCCCAGTGGCTCAGCCTCCTCAGTCACCTGAGCTGGGCATTCTAGGTGTGCCCCTGTGTGGGCTGGGTTGTGTGTACTATCTTGTTGTAGTTAAGTCTTGATTGCTATTGACATCATTGAGAGGAATTGACCCCTAAGCCAATTGGTTGAGAGGACCAATTGCAACTACAGTGGAAGAGCTGCTATGCAAGAGACACCTCTATGGAGCAGGATTTGCTTCAGTGGGGCTTTGGTGCTCACTGAGTCTGCCCCTTGAGTGTGTTGCTTGTGGATGTATAGAGTTGTAATCTGGCATGGTCTGAATCTGTCCATGGGTGCGCAGCTCTGGTGTTTCTAGGGAGATGCAAAGTCAACCACTGTCTGTGCTCTGCCTGGGGCCACCCAGCATGAGCTACAGAGCAGTCAGCAGATGGCTCCTACTTTTGTTGAGCTTTAAAGTACCCAGGCCTAGCTGTGACCCAAGGCAGGCTGCTGCTAGTGCAAGGCCTGGGATCACTTACCAAGATGTATGGGGCATGCTGAGGCCAGCTGCTGCTTGTTTGCAATATTTTAGGGAAGTCTGAAGCCTGAGCAAGGGCAGGCTAGTCACATGCAAACAGCTTGGGTGGAGCTGAAAATTGGGTACAGAGGGATCTTAAGCAATCACCAGGGCAGGGGCAACAGTATGAGCCAGGCTGATGGAAACTCAGATATGTCCCCTGTCAGTCAGCTCTGCAATAGAGGATGTCTCAGTATAGGAACAATGACTTCTGACAGGACTTTTGTCAGAGATAAAGCCACCCCTAAGTTCTCTTCTGGGTGCCACACAATCCAGTTCCTCCCAGTTTGTTCCTGATCCCCCAAGCCACTGCCCCAGTGCTGAAACTCAGAGGGAGCCAATCTAAGAAAGTCCATGTGCCAGCCCTTTAAGTGGAACTGCCTGGGACTCCAGCAGCCTCCATGTCACTCAGCCACAATCCGGGCTGGTTTTTACAGCCTGAAGCTATGGGGCCTTCTCTTCCCAGCAATGGAACCCTGTGGTGAGGGGTCTAGTGTGGGACTGGGATGCCTTGCTCTTCACAGGAGGCCTCTGCAGCCCAGACATTCTTCCCTATTAAAGAAATGCCACACGTGGGTGTCAGACCAGCCCATTCCATGCTTCTGCCCCTCCTACCAGTCTTTATGTGCTTTCTTCTTTATTTTTCTAGTTGTAGGACTTCCATTCAGCCGGATTTCAGGTGGTTCTGAATGATGATTGTGCTGTATTTTAGTTGTAATTTTGATGTGTTGTGGGAGGTGGCAAGTACCACCATTTACCTGTTGGTTCTCCAGTACTTAATTCTATCACACATCTAGAGTTGAGAATTGGTGTTGTGGAAAAAAAAGAATATCTTAAGCACAGTGCTTGACATATATATGTTAATGTCAATTAATATCTGTCATCCCCTGAAGATGATTTACAATTCTTGTCCATCTGTGAGCATGTAGGTTCTTAAGCAAATAATCAAAAATGCCTGTTACAATAATTTTGTGTCTGTACTTAAAAGTAATAGAGAATTGAAAAGATGTATTTAAATATGTTGTAGATGAGATAGGGTTTTAGGAAACAAAAAATTATTTTGATGGTGTGTAATATATAAAGGCTGATACCAAAAATAAAACAAATACATTCTAAAACCTTTCAAATGGGGGGACTTTATGGTATGAATTGACACTTTCATCATGGTTAAAAATTATGATTACTAAGGCAAATTACTTATGTAAATTTATCTTTATAATACAGACTGAAATATTACCAAACTTTTAAAATGTATAGCAGTTTATTGACATAGTGAAAGACAGATATGATGGTATAATTGCTAATGGTATTCGGTAATTAACATGTAATTATTTTCCTTAGACATTTTTATTTTTAATTGTTATTGTTTTAAGAAAATAGAAAAAAATGATCAAAACAAAAGCCACAGAGAGGTTATTAGGTCTATGAAGGCTTTCACCCTTTCTGTTTGATTTCAAGAATTGCTTAAAAATAGAAAGGTATGGCCAACTGTGGCAAAGTTGATTTTTTGTGAAGAGAAAAAACAACAACAACAACAAAAAAAAACTTCTAGAGAGCTTCATGGAGAAAAACAAGTAATTGAATGATGGAAGATGTTGATTCAGCACCACACAATTTTTCTCAGCCAAAAAGACTTTTATTCAATGAGGCCAGTATTTTCCAACAAATGGGGTTGATGAGGCAGGTGTGAAAGGTTTGGGCCAAGAGAGAGAAGAACCAGCAATGATTAGAGGGTCAGTGGTATTGTTTCTGCAACCAGTACAGGAACTGGAGCATGCAGTGAATATTATAGTGTAAATTGCTCCCCAGAGAGAAAAATGGCTATTGGAAATTATAACCCTGTTGCAGCTCTCAAAGAGACTGACACCTTGGTAACACATGCTTTATTCAAAAGTTGTTTGTATGAAGACAAAAGAAAACAAAAAGAAAGCCATAGTTAGGGGGGAACTATACAATTTGTGGGAGGCTCACTTTAGAGAAATTTTCGGACATTTATATTACAAATACTCATTTCTTGTGTATAATCATCTCAATTTTTTTCAAATAAAAAATATCCATCAAATGCTTTTGCATTATTAAACAAAGTTTATCTTATATAATTATAATGAATTGTTTTTCTATCTTCATTTATAGATGAAAATTATTTACTAAAATAATTATATCTGAAAAAATCTGGCTGTGCTTTCGAAAACAGCTATCTATAAATATTAGCTTATCAAGTCTATAATATAAGTCCAAGAAATGTCTATTGGATTTGCTATACTACACATTTTAAATCATTAAAATAATACTTTAATACTTAAAGACTTAGAAAGAAGTTATTTGCTGTCCAAGTACCCATGCACAAAAATTCACATTGCAGTATTTTTTATTGTAGAAAAAACTACTACAAATGAGTATATAAATTGATAGCTGTACTGTAGAATCCTATGAACAAATGAAAGTTTAATTTCTGAACATGATTCAGCTGATAAAACAAAATACTGAGTGAGAAAAGCACATACAAGAAAAATTCATAGATTATAATTTTTTAGTTCTTATTAAGCACCAACTATATATCTGGAACTATGATAAGGACTTTAAAATACAATATCTCACCCAATTATCATCTTTATTTATCTCCATTTTCAAATAATGAAATTGAAATTCAGCAACTTGCCCAAGGTCACACAGGTACTAATTTTTGGAGCCAGGACTTAAACTGTAACAATTAATTAGGACTCAGTATGAGTCCTAAATCTGAACACTTAACCACTCTCTAGCCAAAGCAGTTACTAAAACCTATTGTTCCCAGCATTCATGACAAACTTTCCTGTTTGGGCCACCTGCTCCCTCAGACCACAAGCCACAGTAACTATATTCATAATTCGATGAGACATATACAAATTAGACTTATAAAAGATAGCAACAGACAAGTTTTAAACTAGCTATTTTAGGTTCAGGAATAAATATTTGTGGCACACGCAGTCCACACATACCTATGAAAACAGCCAAATGCGATGCACTACTCCAGGATGAACTATTTTCACGGAACACAGTATGAATGATGCCCTGGGGTGGGACAGTGCCAAGGCCCTTCCTGCACACAGCCTCTATTTAGTATTGAATCAAGCACACCAACATCAGGATACATAGTCTACAAAATACCACATATAACATCTTCCTTGGATAAAATATGCATTTTTTGGAATGTACTTTGGTATAATGCCATTACACTGAAGTAGTTTCTAAGAAATATTTCTATGAAATGGATAATATGACTTCTTAAGAAATCATGACTTCACTACATTATAGATGTTAAGTGAACTGACTCTGGAACAAACTGACTGTAAGAATCTAACTGTAACACTCATTAGTTAAATGCCATTGGTTAAGTTGTTTCACCTCTTCTTGATTTAGTTTTCTCACTTGTAAAATAGACTCATTATCATAAAGGTTTTGTAAGAATTAAGTGAGTTAACATATACAAAGTGCCTAGACCAGCACAGAGCAGATGGGAAGTACTACCTAATTGACAGCCATTGTTTATTGTGGCCATTAGCATTGTTGTGGTATTTGTTTTGTTATTTTATACTAAGTGCCTTCTTTATGTAGGTACATTATTAACTGTCCTTAGGACAAAGAATAGCTTTACATGTCATGAACAATTGGTCAATATCAGAAGTGACAGTTGAAATATTTAATAACAGTTGTGATATGGGCACTCAATCAATCAAACAGGAGACCAGCTATAAACATCTCCTATGGCTATCCTTGTGCCCACCAGTTGAATATCAGCCCTGGCTTACAGTCTATGGGTGCTGCATAATGGATGACTGTCTTGGTTAGAAAACTCATAAACATTTGTGCTCA
The DNA here is from genome assembly GCF_000327345.1 of Myotis davidii. Taxonomy (NCBI): domain Eukaryota; kingdom Metazoa; phylum Chordata; class Mammalia; order Chiroptera; family Vespertilionidae; genus Myotis; species Myotis davidii. The sequence continues at coordinate 507,319 of NW_006299517.1, forward strand.
ACTATAGCAAGTATCCAGCACTCCAGGGTAAGCATTTTCCTCATTTATTCCTACATTTATACTCTCCACTCCCTTTTTTATTCTGTGTCTTTGCAAGCTTTTGTAACCATTCTGGGAAAAGGTGTCAGAATGGTTTAGTTCTCCTATAGTATTTCAGATATATACAAAACTAAGGTGAAGTAGACCTGTGATAACCCAAACCTTTATGTATTTAGAGAGAAAAGATGAGATAGTTAGGCTGCATATTTAAAACTCACACCAAATTCTTCAGCTCAAACAAAAATTGCTTATACAAAACGTGTGTGTGTGTGTGTATGTATGTGTGTGTGCATAGTTTAAAAACAAAGACAAAATGAGACAGACAAAAATTCATAGAAAGAGAAAAAAAACACAGAGGAAACTCCGACCATTGAGATTCTCTCAAACAAAAACAAAAACAAACAAACAAAAAACAGGGAATATTGTAAAATTGCTTGCCTTTATTTAAAAGTTAGAAAATTGTGTACAATGTAAGATAGAGAAATGATCCCTGTGGCCCTTTAAAATGAACTGGCTTTGCCCAGCCAGTGTGGCTCATTGGTTGAGTGTTGACCCATGAACCAGAAGGTCTGGGCTCTATTCCCAGTCAGGGCACATGCCTGGGTTGTAGACTAGATCCCCAGTAGGGGGCATGCAAGAGGCAGCTGATCAATGATTCTTCTCATCACTATTGTTTGGATCTCTCCCTCTCCCTTCCTCCCTCTGAAATCGTAAGAAAAAAAAATTATTTAAAAAAATAAAAATAAATAAAGTGAACTGACTTTTACTCTGGACTCGGGGGCATTTCTGTGAATATGCTTTTCATGGAACTAGTTGTACTAAAGCACTGGTTGGCAAACCGCAGCTCATGGGCCACATGCTGCTCTTTGGCCCCTTGAGTGTGGCTCTTCCACAAAATACCACATGCGGGTGCACACGTACAGTGCAATTGAAACTTCATGGCCCATGCACAGAAGTCGGTTTTTTGGCCTGGGTGAGTCTATTTTGAAGAAGTGGCATTAGAAGAAGTGGGGGGTGTTGGTCGGTTGGGCAACAGGAGACGCAGCCCAGGTGGGCGTCAGGATACCCAGTGCAGGGGAGGCATGCACCATTCATGCATGAGTTGAGTGAGCCAATCAGTCAGCAGTCTCATTGTGCAGTGGTTAGTGCTAGTCGCGTCCGCAAACCGCGCGGGTGACAAAAGTACCTACTTGAAGTATAAAGTTACCTGTATTTTTCCAACCAGCTGCAAATCCTACAGGTATTTTTGTCACCAATTTAAGAATAGACGAAACAACTATACAAGACGAGTGTGGATGGGAGAGTTGGAAGGGGTCGACCTCAGCAAACGTACCTCAATCAGATTGAGGACCTTTTTAGCAAAGGCCAGCTTAGGAGTACCCTAATTAAGTTAATTACAACGTACTACATAGTTTAAGTTTAAAAAAT
>NW_006299517.1:508937-514301 GCF_000327345.1 Myotis davidii
GGGTGGCACCCCAACCCCTGATCTGCGTGACAGAGTCAGTGCCCCAACCCCCTGATCGGCCCTGCTCTGTGCATGTCAGGGGGCAACGCCCCAACTCCCAGATCGACCCTACTCTGTGTGTGACGGGGGAGCTTCCCAGCCCCCTGATCGGCCCTGCTCTTTGTGTGACAGGGTGAGGTGTCCCAACCCCCCATGGGCCCTGCTCTGTGTGTGACAGGAGGCAGTGCCCAAACCCTCCCCCACTCCCGCATCGGCCCTGCCCTGAGCATTACAGGGGGTTGCGCCCCAACACCCCCCCATCGGCCCTGTTCTGTTCCTGACAGGGGGCAGCGCCCCAACCCCCTGATCAGCCGGCTTTGTGTGAGACAGGGGGTGGCGTCACAACCTCCCAATCCACCCTGCTCTGTGTGTGACAGGGGAAGGTGCCCCAACCTCCCCATTGGCCCTGCCTTGAGTGTGACAGGGGGCAGTGCCCCAACCCCCTAATTGGACCTACACTGTGCGTGACAGGGGGTAGCATCGCAACCTCCCAATCTGCCCTGCTCTGTGCATGACAGGGGGCGGCGCCCCAACTCCCCAATCAGCCCTGCTCTGAGCCCGACCAGGGGCTGCACCTAGGGATTGGGCCTGCCCTCTAAAAAGGCCGACCCCTTCCAACCCTCCCATCCCCACTCGTCTATCTGAAACAAGTATACAAGACGAGTGTGGATGGGAGAGTTGGAAGGGGTCGACCTCAGCAAACGTACCTCACAGATTGAGGATGTTTTTAGCAAAGGCCAGCTTAGGAGTACCTTAATAAAGTTGATAACAAACAAGCTACCTATATAGTTTAAGTTTAAAAAATTTGCCTCAAAAGAATCCCTGTTGTACTGTTGATATTTGGCTCTGTTGACTAATGAGTTTGCTGACCACTGTACTAAAAGATTAAGGACTAGAGGTGGGGAAGCAGCCCAGTTTTCCAGCTTCTAGAGCAGCGGTTCTCAACCTGTGGGTCGCAGCCCCTTTGGAGGTCAAACGACCCTTTCACAAGGGTCACCTAAGACCATCGGAAAACACATATATAATTACATATTGTTTTGTGATTAATCACTATGCTTTAATTATGTTCAATTTGTAACAATGAAATTGGGGGTCACCACAACATGAGGAACTGTATTAAAGGGTCCCGGCATTAGGAAGGTTGAGAACCACTGTTCTAGAGGAAAGAAATGCGGAGAAGAGAAAGGAATCCATTCACAAGTATCCAATGAATGGCTTAATCATGATTGAGAACACTCTCTATTCCAAACATGGCCCAATATCCAAGTAGATAAATAAATAGCTCCATCATGATAACATACAAACATGAATTTGAATACACTAAAGGAAAATCCAATAATATAGAGCAGATTTTTATACTATTCTCTTTGTAAAGTGAATAAGTATCTTTACTCCTCAAAAAAGAGAGAAGAAAAAAAGTAAATAATAAATTAAGAATGTGTTATTTTATTGAATAGACCACATTTATGGTTTTTTGTTTACATATTTCACAAGACACTTTAAAACTTAAGATGTCAATTCTGGGTGTATGGGAAAGAACTATAAGCAAAAAATCAGTCTGAGTTTCAATATCAGCTCTACTACTAACTTGGCTGTAAGATCTTGGGTTACTCACTTCCTCTCTCCAAATACCAGTCTTATGCTTTGATTTAGATCAGTGATATTCCAAATTGTTTTGGTTGTGACCCACAGTAGGAATATGTTTAACAATATATATTGTATGAGACTCAGCATAATTGGAACATACCATATGAGATGATCATCTGGTTGAAATGTCCAGAGCTGATGCTCTCTGATTCAGGTTAATTAGACTGGTCTTGACACTGCAGGCATCTTTCATTATCTGAATCTGATCTCTTCTGATGCAGTAGAGAGTAAATTTTTAAAAAGCAGAAATGCTCTATTTCATTATTTTTATGAGAAAAATAAAAATGTGCTCCCAGCTCATCTAGTAATACTAACCATTTTCTGGAAATATTCCTAAACTTTTGTGAAATACCTATATAATAATCCTTCAAGGACTTGGGCATAATATAAAATATTTAAAAGACCAGTTTTCCAATGTTCTGACAATGATGCTATTAGTGTTTCTGTGCACTATTAACAGCAGTATGCTGGATCAGCTCACAATGGCTTTGCTCAAAATAGCTGATTTTCTAAAATTCCAAGAAATACACTAGCCAGTTTTAAAACAATAGCTTGAAATAAGATATGGTGGGAGTATTTACACCACAGGAATAACTAAATGCTATACATCAAGGCTTTCTCCATCCTTCCTACCCCAAATCCAGTTGTTAAACATTTACCAGACTACAATCTAGAGCTAGAGAAAGGAAGCCATGGCTCAGTGGGTTAGATGGTATTGCTTTTATCCGATTTATATATATAACAGTTTGGGTCATGTCTTTCTTCCAATAAAATAAATATCAACAGTTGCTATTAGCTACCTTTATAGATATAGCACTTCTTGTTAACTACCATTATAGGTACAATTATCTGTGACAAGTATCACACTAAGAACTTTATGCAAACTTTCTATAATCTTTATAACAACCTTTGAATGTAGTCATAGCCCCTTTACAAAACAGCACTTCTAGGCTTTGAGAGATTAAGTACAGTTGTAAAAAGTGACAGTTAGTAAATGTTGGAATTGGAATTTGACTCCTAATTGTATGATAGTAAATATCATGTACTTTTAACTTTATCAAATCCTCATCTCCATCTGGTAAAATTCTATCAATATTTCAACATCCTATTTTAACAGGTAATTCAATAACTAATAAATAATAATACAAGAATAAACTGTGTTTTGAGTACTCACAACTGTAAACCTACTTTTGCAATTGGTTTTTTAACTCTCAGCACTATGTCTGATTTTCTCACATAATTTGGCAAATGGTTCCATGTATCCTAGTCTTTTATGCTTCTTATCCCCTCTTCTGTGCTTAAGAACTTTTCATAAATAAATTCTAGAATGAATGAATGTGCAAGGTGACTGTTAATGGATATGAGGTTTCTTTTGGGGGCAATGCAAATGTTCTGGAATTAATGGTGATAGTTGCACAATCTTTTGAATTAAAAATCATTGAATAAAACAGGTAAAAGGGGTGAGCTTTATGGTATATGAATTATACCTCAATTTAGAATGTAAGATATAAAACAAAAAATGTTTGGTTCAGCCTTATGAAATTGCCATTTTTGCTTATCAAAATGAATGAATCAGCATTTTTATAGTTTACCCTAATTTAATATAAGTGCTTCCACAGTAATATGAGAACAATAGGTATTTTTGTAAATAAAAATTCTAACTGCTATGATTTTTCAATTCTAAAATACTATTGAAGAGAATAAAAGCAAATAATCTCATTCTCCACCTATCTCTTAAAAATCCTCCTTTTCTTAAGCTAGTGGATCTTTGCTGAGTAATTAATTATTGATTATTGGAAAACTGAATTCTGATCATCTCAAGACTCTGGTAGATGAAGGCTCTAATCTGTCAAACATTTATGTTTCTCAGAAATTCTGCGGTGAGATGTTCAGCTACTGATAAAAATAGTAAAATCACAATCTCTGGGTACAATGGTCAAGTACTCTGATGCAGCCCTGAGAATAAAGTGGAGGCTTTTAGCATGTCTAGAAAATTGCAAAAAACAAACAAACAAACTTCTATACATTCAGGAAAGCAGCTGTCCTGGTTAATCATAAGTAATGAACGTGTTACTCAAAGAAAGATGAGAAAAACTTAAATAGAAAGAAATGGGGAAGCAAAAGCAGAGGAAAGAAAATTCCGTAAGCTGATCTGGGGCAGTGGACAGTCATTCACTGAGGGCACATTTAGCTTGGGAATCTTTCTGCTTCCATAGAGGAAATTACTTGAGACTTGACTTGGATTGGTGAGCACATAATACAGCGTACAGATAATGTATTGTGGAATTTTGTACCTGAAACCTGTATAATTTTGTTAACCAGTGTCACCCCAATAAAAATAAGAAACATTTTTGTTTTATTTCTTATCAAAGATGTGTTTTAAGTTCATATCTCAGGAGCAGGGTGTCATGTTATTATTTACCTTCATTCATTGACAGAGTGTCAATATGAATGTTTAAGGAACCATTGATAGGAGTAGCATTGACAGAAGAGAAGTCATTGTATTTTTCATTATTTAATAAAAAAAAGAACAGAGGAAAATACATGTAAAAGAACCTGAGGTAAAAAAGTTCAAGGAAGGTGTACTTTATCTTTGACCTGGTACTCTCTCACTCTTTCTAGAATGTTTTCTGAATTCAGAGAAGCGTAGAACAAGAAGCATAGTCTTCTGAATCCAGTTTGTTTATACTCTATGTGGTTGCCTAAACTCAAATATAAGTTGACATACTGCTATGCAGATTCAAATATGCCTCTTTATTTTATTTATTTAAGTTTAATTTGTTTATTTTACAACTAGAGGCCCGGTGCACTAATTCGTGTACCAGTGGAGTCCCTTGGCCTGGCCTGTGGAATCGGGCCAAAACCCGCTCTCTGACATCTCCTGAGGGGTCCCAGATTGCAAGAGCGTGCAGGCCAGGCTGAGGTACCTAACTGGTGCACAATTGGGGCTGGGGAGGAACGTGAGATGTTGGCCAGCCAGGAAGGGACTGTGGAAGGGCTCCAGGGCATGTCTGGACTTTCTTGCTCAGTCCCGGTCGGCTGGACCCCAGCAGCAAGCTAACTACCAGTCAGAGTGTCTTCCCCCTGGTGGTCAGTGCACATCATAGCGAGCGGTTGAGTGACCTTAGCATATCATTAGCATTTTACACTTTGATTAGTTGAACAGACAACCAGACGACCGGACACTTAGCATATTAGGCTTTTATTATATAGGATTACTGTTGACTTACAATATTATATTAGTTTCAGGTGTACAACAGAGTAATTAGATATTTATAGACATCAGGTGTGACTTTTTAAAACCTGCACCTTCCCCCAACATAAAAATATTTAAAATCCAAAAGTTAAAGATGTTAATGTTAGCCTTACTTCTAGACACAACATTATCACTGCTTTCTGTTATGTACTAATACCAGTGAATTATAAACTTTTTGAAGGCAATTGTTCTGTCTTCTAATGTTCTATCTTCTTTGGCATTTAGTTGTATAGTGATTAGGTGATAGTGTCTGCATTGGTATCCATAGAATCCCTTATTGTTTCTCTTCTTGAAAACATCCAGAGGTGACAGAGTCCTGGCATGTGAGTTAGGAAACCTGAGGGATCTGGGTAAACATTATATTATTGGAATACCAAATAAGATACTGTATTTGGACTAGTTTCTTTCTAATTGCTTAATAT
>NW_006299517.1:514363-515654 GCF_000327345.1 Myotis davidii
AAACCTCATCAGTTACTATGGTATTTTCAATGTCTGCATTTCCTCTCCCCTGTTATGTTCAGGAATGTCTGTAGCTTAAGGAAATAATTATATAAAATGGTTTTTGTTTCTCTTCTAGATGATATCAATCATTATCCTGAGTGAGAATTTAAATGTGGGGGGTTGGGGGAGGTAATGGGGGGATAAGGACACATATGTAATACCTTAATCAATAAAGAAATTAAAAAAAGAAAGAAAATTAAAATGTGATATATTTAAAGGGACAATGCCATATTCATAGCATGCATTGATTACTAAAAGTCTTTGAACAAAATATTTCATTACATGCTTCTGGGGTAAATAGAATAGCTTATTGTGCAGTTGAATGCACTCATAGCTGGTTAAGTGGCTAGATACTTATAATACTGATTAATAGAGGAAGGTCTCTAATGGAATGCCTCAGGACTCTGCATTGAACCAATTCCACATTTGCTGCTATCAAGTATTGTCATGAAAATATTTAAAAACTTCATGCTGTTATTTGACATGCAGATAAAAGAAATACGTTACTATCTTTTTTGAAAATATATTTTTTATTGATTAAGATATTACATATGTGTCCCTGTCCCCACATCACCCTCCACCACCCCCCCTGTTGTCCATGTCCATTGGTTAGGCCTCTATGCCTGCATGTAAGTCCTTTGGTTGCTCTTTCCCCTTTACCCCCACCCTCCCCTACCCTCCCTCTAAAGCAACCCTTTTTTAAAATAGCATGGACTGTTCTAAAGGGCTTAAATCAACAAAAGGGAATTTAATGAGAGAAATGTTAGGCAACTCTGAGTCTAATTTTGAAAAGTAAAATACATAAAGTAGAACAAAGAAAATATTATCTTTCTAGCATTTTGAAATTAAGTAAGATCTGGGAGTTTCTGATTGTGATGAGCTCAACAGAATTCAAGACTGTGTTAGTAGCCAAACAGTCTAATAAAGGATGGGTGACTGTTCTGCCTGAACACCAGATATGTTTCATTCTGCATCCAGAGATCTACCTGGGTTTCAATATACAGTCACAATTTAAAGAAAGAGGGTCTTGTGTTTTAGTGTCCTATTTCAGAAGGAAAATAATTGAGGATTTTGAAAAATTTGCCCTTAAAGTTTGTAGGCGTACAAGGAACAGTAGTGGTGTATGTAGTTTCATATATATATATATATATATATATATTAGAGGCCCAACGCACGATTAAATCGTGCACGTGTAGGGTCCCCTAGGCCTAGCCTGCCATCAGGGCAATGTCCACTGCCCCCCCCACCT
>NW_006299517.1:515851-520263 GCF_000327345.1 Myotis davidii
AGCACCCTGGCTGCCAATAGCGCCTTGACTCTGTTTCTGTTTCCGCCGCCTCTACTTTGCTCCCTTCTGCAGCACTTGACTTCTTTCTATGTTGTCTTCAGTCTTTGCTCCCAGCCGGTATATACAAATTAACTGCCATCTTGGTGGGGTTAATTTGCATATAGTCGCTCTGATTGGCTGGTAGGATAACGAAGGTAAGGTCAATTAGCATCTTTGTTTTTTATTATATATTTGTGTGTATATATATATGTATGTATATATATATTTGATGTTACATTGTAACTAAAAATAATTGAATAATTTCCACTTAGTGGTGGAATAATATCTAGGTACAGGGAGCAGCCTGTGGTGCAGCACTGTAGAGTATATTTACTGTAGGTTGTATTCAGAGATCCGGAAGAGAGTTGATACCAACACATGACTCACTCTGCACACTTAGAGACACTACTCATGGCTGCTTCTAAGCAGTTAAGTAAGCAGAGCTGTTTCTCTACATATACCTTTACAATTGTCCTTAGAGTAAAATCCTAGCTCTGAATGACCATGCTTACCTTTCCTACCTCACTTTGTGTTTCTTCCTCCATTTACAACCTAGCAATCTTCAAATGCATATCAATGAGTAAGACCAGATCCCTCTAATGTACCTAAAACAGATTTTAAAATGCCTGTAATATGTAACAAGTGAGTGTATAAAAATGCAACTCAAGTAGCATTGATATAGCTTTGTTTCAGAAAGATTAAGACATTTTATAAATACAATATTTAATAGTATTTATGCAGCTATTCCCCATAGTTGTAATCATTATCTTTTACCATGGCTTCCTCAAAGCCAAGAGTTTTAAAGTAACAAAATTTTACTTTAAAAGGTTTTAGTCATAATATCCTTCTAATGAAAATATAAGAAATCACAGATAGGGGAGGAGGGTCAAGATGGTGGCCTAGTCAGTGGTCGGCAAACTCATTAGTCAACAGAGCCAAATATCAACAGTACAACGATTGAAATTCCTTTTGAGAGCCAAATTTTTTAAACTGAAACTATATAGGAAGGTACATTGCTATTAACTTAATTAGGGTACTCCTAAGGCTTAGGAAGAGCCACACTCAAGGGGCCAAAGAGCCACATGTGGCTCGCGAGCAGCAGTTTGCTGACCACAGGCCTAGGTAAATGCAGTACTTGCGAACTCCCACAACCACATCAAAATTACAACTAAACCAGAACTTCCTGAAATCTGCTGAATGGCATTCCTACAACTAGAGAATTAAAGAAGCCACACTGAGACTGATATGAGGGGCAGATGTACAGAATGCGCTATCCAACATCCACATGCAGTATTTTTTTTAATTAGATATCTTGGCTGCAGAGTTCCCCTGTGAGGAGCAAGGGGTCCCAGCCCAAAACCAGGCCACTCATCCCAGGATTCCAGTGTTGGGAAGGGAAGTCCTCATAGCTTTAGGCTGTAAAAAACAGTGGGGATTGAGTGACACAGAGTGTTGCTGGAGTCCCAGACAGTTTCTCTTAAAGAACTGATGCACAGACTTACACAGACTCACTCCCTCTGAGCTACAGCGTTGGGGCAACAGTTTGAAAGTATCCAGGTACAAATGGGGAGGAACTAAATTGGCATCAGGGCAAGAACTCAGGGGCAGCATTCTTCCAGACAAAAGTGCTGGTAGAGATCATTGTTCTTTTGCTGAAACCTCCCTGCCACAATACAGACAGGCAGTTGTCATATCCGAGTCCCTATAAACCTGGCCCACATTATTGCCCCCCCCACACACACACACACTCACCCTGGTGATTCCCTGAGACCCTCCATACGCAATTTGCAGCCCCACTAAAGCTATTTGCAGTGGCTTTTCGATATGAATAGCCTGTCCTTGTTCAGGCTTCTGACTTTCCTAAAAATCTTTCAAACATGCAGCAGCTGGCCTCAGCATGCCCCAAAGCTCTCAATAAGTGGTCCCAGGCCCAGCACTAGCAGCAGCCTGCCTTGATTCACAGCTTGGCCTCTCCTGGGCACCTCCAAGCCCAACACAAGTAGGAGCCATCTGCTGATTGCTCTGTAGCTCATGTGGGGTGGCCCCAGGCAGAGCTCAGGCAGTAGCTGACTTTATATCTCCCAAGAGACTCCTGAGCTAGTGCATCTGGTATACAGATTCAGACCATGCTAGATTACAACCCTACCATATCCATAAGCAACACACTCAAGGGGTTGACTTGCTGAGCATCAAAGCCTGGCTTAAGCAAAGGGGTGTCTCCTACAGCTTTCCCACAGCCAATTGGCTTGGGAGTCAATTCCTCCCAGTGATGTCAACAACAATTAAGGCTCAACTACATTAGGACAGTGCCCACAGTCCCACACAGGGGCCCACCTAGAGTGCCCAACTCAGGTGACTTAGGAGGATGAACAACTGGGCCCTACTACACAAGGTCACTCTACCAATTTCAGGAGACATAACAGTTCTACCTAAAACATAGAAACAAACACAGAGAAGCAGCCAAAACCTGGGGACAAAAACATGTTGCAAATGAAATGACAGAAAAATCTCTGGAAGAAAAAACTAAATGAAATGGAAGTAAGAAAACTACTAGATATATAGTTCAAAACTCTATAAGGATGTTCAAGGAACTTGATGAGAACATCAAGGAATTTAGTGAGAATGCCAATGCCATAAAATAGGGCCAAAGAGAAATGAAGGATACACTAACTGAAATGAATAATAATTTACAGGGAATCAACAGTATAGTAGAGGACACAGAGAATCAAATCAGTGATTTGGCATATAAGGAAGCAAAAAACACCCAATCAGAAGAGCAAAAAGGAAAAATAATCCAAAAATATGAAGATAGTATATGGAACCTCTGGGACAACTTCAGGCACACCAACATTCGTATCATGGGGGGTCAGAAGAAGAGAGAGAGCAAGATATTGAAAACCTATTTGAAGAAATAATGACAGAAAACTTCCCCTACCTGGTGAAAGAAATAGACTTACAAGTCCAGGAAGCAAAGAGAGTCCCAAACAAGAGGAACCCAAAAAGGCTCATACCAAGACACATCATAATTAAAATGCCAGGGGTTAAAGACAAAGAGAGAATCTTAAAAGCAGCAAGAGAAAGAAACTCAGTTACCTACAAGGGAATACCCATACGACTATCAGCTGACTTCTCAACAGAAAGTTTGCAGACCAGAAGGGAGTGCACAGACAAGAAAAAGCTAAAGGAGTTCTAAAGCCACCAAACCAGTATTACATGAAATGTTGAAGGGTCTTCTTAAAGAAGAACCAGAAGCAGCAGCAGAAAAAGAAAAATAAAGATGAAAAAATATGAACAATAAAATAGCAATAAATGCAGAGCTATCAACAATTTAACCTAAAAATAAAAATAAATGAACAGGGAATCTAGTGAACGAAATAAACTGATGAACCAAATAGAACCAGAGGCATGGAAACGTGGAACAAACTGACAAATCTCAGAGGTAAGGGGGGAGAGGTGATGAAAAGAGATTAACCAAAGAATGTATGCATATATGCATTACCTATGGACACAAACAATAGGGTGGTAAAGACCTGGGACAGGGTGGGAACATCTGTAATAGTCTCAGCAGTAAATATTTTAAAATAATTATACATGTCTGAGTTGAAAAAGGAGGACCTGTGTAATACTCTTAACAATAATGCTTTAAAAAAATAAAATAAAGTAAAAAAGAATCAAATACTAATGCAGAGAACTTGGTTATGCTACTTATTGACTTGCCTCCCTTGGTTCCTGTACATTTATTTTCTGGTTTTTTTATTCTCCCTCTCTTTTTACTTTTATCATGAGATATGACATAAGAAATGGCATAAAACATAACGGTATAATATAGTGACTGATTATGAAACAAGCACTGGATAAAAGCCACAAAAATCAATGAATAAAACATTGGCAGCAACCCAGAAGGTGCCAATATAGCCCTTCTCAGATTCCTTTAACTATTCCACACTCTGAAGAAATAAGATGATTCTATCTTTTATGATAAGCAGTAACTTGATTTACTCTACAGTGTCATATATATGTGTGTATATATATATATGTATATATATTTATATGTGTATATATATAAATATCTATATACATATATACACACACACACATATATATACATACACACATATGTATACATAAGAAGGAAAGGGAGCAATGTTAGATTCCTTTATTTTTCCATTGGGCACTGGACCCTCAATTCATTCTAGGAAATTGGCTGATTTGAAATTAACAAAAATGAAACTTACAAGTGCTTTTTCAAAAGAGATAGAAAACTAGCAGTAAGAATGTGCCTACCAAGCATTTGATTGGATCAAATTTATGGCAAATCCATGGCTAATAAATATTTGCCTTTCCTTATCTGTACTAAAGACCATAGGCTATGA
>NW_006299517.1:522436-523261 GCF_000327345.1 Myotis davidii
CTGTGCTGCGCCTTCCCCTGTCGCGAACAGAGCAGAGTGGATAGGGAGGTTATGGCCCCACCCCCTGTCACACACAGAGCCACAGGGCGATCGGCGGTTTGGGTGCTGCCCCCTGTCATGCTGTTCCAGGGGCCAGGAGGCCTCGTTGCTCCACTGATCCCGGTGCTAGGAGGCCTCATGGCTCCGCTGATCCCAGTGCTAGGAGGCCTCGTGGCTCCACTGATCCCGGATTCAGGAGGCCTTGTGGCTCTGCTGATCCCAGGCTGGGAGGCCTCGCTGCTCCGCTGATCCCGATGCTGGGAGGTCTTGTGGCTCCGCTTGACACAGGGACAGTGAGGCCGCACTGATCAGCTGATCCCGATGCTAAGAGGCCTCACTGCTCCACAGATCCCGGTGTTGGGAGGCCTCACTGGTCCACTGACCCCAGTGCTGGGAAGCCTCATGGCTCCGCTTGACACAGGCGCAGTGAGGCCTCACGGCTCTGCTGATCCCAGGTTCGGGAGACCTTGTGGTTCCACTGATCCCAGGCCGGGAGGCCTCGCGGCTCCACTGATCCCCATGTTGAGAGACCTCACGACTCTGCTGATCACAGTGCTGGGAGGCCTCACAACTCCGCTGATCTCGGGTTCGGGAGGCCTCGTGGTCCCGTTGATCCCCATGCTGGGAGGCATATTACCATTTTACTATATAGGGTAGAGGCCTGGCGCATGGGTAGGGCCGGCTGGTTTGCCCTGAAGGGTGTCCTGGATCAGGATGGGGGTCCCCACTGGGGTACCTGGCCAGCCTGGGTGAGGGGATGATGGCTGTTTGCAGCTGGTCACACAC
>NW_006299517.1:524065-526284 GCF_000327345.1 Myotis davidii
ATATCTATATATCTATATATCTATATATCTATATATCTATATATCTATATATATATATATATATATATATATCCTTAACAATACTATGCTATTTTGTTTGTGAACTTTAAAAAAATGTTACTAGAGTCTACATATTATTTTGTGGCTTCTTTGTTAAATTAGAAACTAAAAGTGCCATAGTCACTCCACTGTTGGCTCTGAAGAAACAAACTTACTTCAATTCTACAGGTAGAAGGAAACAAATTCTGCCAACAACCCATTGGAGTCTGGAAGTGGGTCCTTCCCTAGTTCAGCCTCCAAACTAGAATGCAGCTCAAGTAACACCTCGATTTCAGCCTAGAAACACCATGAGAAGGGGCACCCATCTAAGCCATGCACAGAATTCTGACCTACAGAAACTATGTGATAATAAATGGGTTTGTTTTAAGCAACAATGTTTGTGGTAATTTGTTCTGTGCCAATACAAAACTAGTATAATGGGATCTGACCTTTTTAAGATCTTGGTTTTCTGTTAAGTCCTTTGTGGCTACTTACAATGCAGTTCAACTCACCTGAAACTGTTTCTTACAGATTTGCAAGTGTCCCTATGGAAAAGCAGCACTTAGCGCTTTACCTAGTTTACTTACAAATCCTATTCTGGCTATTTTCTCAGTAACTCTTCACTATCTTGTTAGCTCTAAGATATATTTAAGAAAGTTACATATTTCAGCCTCATTGAGTAGGTTAGTATAATGTATGTAAATTATCATTACTGGAAAAATGAAGACTGGTTCCTGTCTATCTGCTGAATCAGGGTCTCTGGCTTTCCAATGAATTCTTTTAGGTACTCAACATGTTTTCAAACATTAAAATTTTCTTCTTATGTTGTTCAGAGTCAGTTTTTGTTGCTTGTAGTCCCATATGTGATAAGCTAAATAAGAAATTAGCTATATTCAATGGGTAACCACGGAGAAAAAAACCCACAAATATACTTAGAAAATATTAAAGGAATTATACAAAGAATATATAGTTAGCAACTAATTTGGATGGTGGAATGGTAGGTGATTGCTTTATTCTCTCTGTTGCTGAGAATATTTTAGAAATGAGCATGTATTTCTTTTATGATATAAAATTATTTAAACTACACAGACTACTAGAGTATAAGTAGCCTTGTATAAACATCATTGGTTCTTAATGTTATTTAGGTGCTACATGTGCATAATCGAGTGGTTGTATTATTCTTGATATACAGGGTGTCCCCAAAAATGTATACACACTGTAACAACTTATAGCTCAATTTTGAAAAAGAAATGTATTTTAATAAACAAAGTGTGTATATTCATTATTTGGGAACACCCTATATATTAAAATGCTTAGTTGAAATTCAGGCCTCAAGTCCCAATATAGTGCCCTTAAAATCTGTACTCTGAGCTATTCTTGTTGAAGCATGCCTTTTTAAAAATCAACTGCTCATACCGAAACCGGTTTGGCTCAGTGGATAGAGCGTCAGTCTGTGGACTGAAGGGTCCCAGGTTCAATTCCGGTCAAGGGCATGTACCTGGGTTGCGGGCACATCCCCAGTGGGAGATGTGCAGGAGGCAGCTGATCGATGTTTCTCTCTCATTGATGTTTCTGACTCTCTATCTCTCTCCTTTCCTCTCTGTAAAAAATCAATAAAATATACAAAAAAAAATAAAAAATAAAAAATAAAATCAACTGCTCATGTCTGATTATTAAAAAGCTATTTTCAGGATTTACACCAAGCAATATTTTTTTACATTGTTAACTACCCTAACCCCTAATTACATTTTAAGTAGAGATGAGGCTAAAAGTGGGAAATTATGATTAAAACTTCAATAATAAGCTAATTGTTGGGTATGACAAATAACTCTACTCATGCAATTTACCTTTATATAAAGCAGGACCTCAAAATTATTACATTAATTTGGCCCAGAAGAGGGAGGCAGCTATCTACACTAATAAAAGACAAAGATGCTAATTGACCATACCTTTGCTACACCCTAAGCCACACCCACCAGTCAATCAGATGACTATATGCAAATTAACTCAACCAAGATGGCGGCCAGCAGCCACGTAGCTGGAGCAAGCAGGAGGCTTGGTTGCTCCGGCGATGGAGGAAGCCAAGCTTCCCACCTGCCCTGGCCGGCTGTGGCCTCCACTAAAGGCAACAAAGTTTCAATTATAGAAGATAAATAAACCCCAGATACCTACTTTTAGGC
>NW_006299517.1:526441-531531 GCF_000327345.1 Myotis davidii
CTGACCCTAACAGCAGAATGACTAGGAATGACTGGTCACTATGACACACACTAACTACCAGGGGGCAGAAGCTCAATGCAGGAGCTACCCCCTGGTGGTCTACCAGTAGAGCAGTGATAGTAGGAGCCTCTCCCACATCCTCAGCAGCACTAAGGATGTCCAACTGCAGCTTAGGCCTGCTCCCTGTTGGCAAGTGGACATCCCCCGATGGCTCCCAGGCTGCCAGAGGGATGTCTGACTGCCAGCTTAGGCCCGATGCCCCAGGGAGTGGGCCTAAGCCAGCAGGTGGTCATCCCCTGAGTGGTCCCAGACTGCGAGAGGGCACAGGCCGGGCTGAGGGACCCCCACCCCCAAGTGCACAAATTTTTGTGCACCGGGCCTCTAGTTCCTATATAAAAAAGAGGTAATATGGAAATTGACCATCACTCCAACACACAAATGGCCGCCCCCATGTGGTCAAAGATGGCTGCCCCATGTGGACACAATATAGCCACCACAAGCTGGCCAGCAGGGGAGGGAATTTAGGGGTGACTGGGCTGGCAGGGGAGAGCAGTTGGGAGGGACAAGGCCTGCAGGGGAGGGCAGTTAGGGGCAATTGGCCGGCAGGGGAGCAGTTAGGCGTCGATCAGGCTGGCAGGAGAGTGGTTAGGGGTTGATCAGGCTGGCCAGCAGAAGCGGTTAGGGGCAATCAGGCAGGAAAGCAGGCAAGTGGTTGGGAGCCAGCAGTCCTGGGTTGTGAGAGGGATCCCAGATTGGAGAGGGTGCAGGCTGGGTTGAGGGACACCTCCCGCCCCCATGCACGAATTCCATGCACCAGGCCTATAGTATTATATAATTGAGTATCCCTGGGAAGTCATGCAAATGTAAATTATCTTTGCCTAAAATTCGATGGGACTACAGAGTGTACAAAAATGGGCTGAATCACTATTAATTTATACCATTCCTCTGAAAGTGTTTTCTGGATAAACCTCTACTCAGCATATTTTAAAATTTGTCAATTTATGCAAAAATAAAGAATCAGTTGGAGGGATGGTTAATTGAGAATTCAGGCTATGTAGATTCTAAATATTTTAGTTGTTTCTGCATTAAGATATTTATTTTCCAGGTTTATGATTCCAAACAGAAATTATTGTTTATTTATTTAGTTAAGAACGTGTTTCAGCTGGAACAGGAATATTTTGCAATAAATTTAAATGCAGAGGGTGCATTTTTTTCTCGAGTTTTCATTGCTACAGCTGTGTTTCTACCCATTCATTTTCTACATTTTTGTACTTTATCCAATAAATTATATTTTTCAGTCTTTTTATAACAACCAGATATTTTAAAAATATATATTATTTTCTTGTTTGCTATCACTGTACTATATCATATTGTGCAGTTCAAAAAGGCAAACAAAATATAAGAAAAGTGTCACATGGAGTCACACACTGTGGAGGAAGATGCTTTATGCTGAGGAAAATGTTGAAAGTTGGTGAATCCCATATATTAGAATAATGCATGAGCAGATAGAAATTATAAGCACAAATATGTTTTGAGAGATCCTATGGAGGGGGTAGTATTGGTAGGCATCATTAGAGAAGAACATACACCATTAAATACACAACTGAATTTTATGGTAAGCAAGTATTTTTCATTTTTGTTATTATATGGAAGTTAGCACAAGTAGTAATTTTACTTTACCTTACATAGTTAATCTCTCACATAGGTGAAAGAAGAACTGCAAATGCACGGACTATGTCTGTCTTGTCCATCACTGTATCCCCAGTACTGAGTAGAGTTTCTTGTATGTAGTGGGGATAAGTATCTGTTTATTCAATAAAAAGATGGTTTCTTGGTTCTATCTGTTCCTTCTCATTGGATTCTGTGTCAAATACTGAAAAGTGGGTGTCGGTTTTGACACTTGCTTACATTAAAAAAAAAAGATACTGAACAAAACTCTAATACAAGATGTGGAATATAGGGACAATTAAATATAAAAATATACACTGATACTGTACAATGGAACTCGGATTAATGGTTTCAGTTACTTTCATAAAGTTATTTGATTAAATTTAACTGAAAACCAGCTGTGCAGTGGGGTTTGTCAAATCTAGGTTAGTTTTCATAGGTAAATCCTATTTATGTCATTGGGCCACAGAACTGGATCAAAGGAATAGATATAAAAGAAAAAACAAAAAGCTTGGTTTTCTCAAACATAATGATTATGAATATGACATTTGGTACTGGCAAACAAAAGAGTTATAATAGGCATGGATAATCTGAATATTTGGATACCTGGCAGAAAAGATCTCTAGAGAGCTTATTTTTTTCAGCAAGGTTGTAGACTACAAAATTAATAGTTATACCTGGGCCTACTAACATATTAGCATAATATTTTCACTCAAAGGAGCCTGAGACAATGGTTCCCTCTGAAAATAATTTGTAAAATCAAGAAAACGTATTCACTCTGTTGCTAGAATTGGAGGGGGTAGTAAGGGAGAAAGAAAACTTGCCTGACCTGTTGTTACTGAAACTCAACCTGCCTGATATCGTGCAACAATAATTTTTTAAATTATTATTATTTTATTGTTTAAAGTATTACATATGTCTCCTTTTTCCCCCTATTGACCCTCCCCCTGGCCACTCCCACCCCTGAGGGCAAGCCCCCACCGTCCCAGTTTCTGTGTCTTTGCAACAATAATTTGATTTAGGGCTGGGAAACATCACTTAATGAGATGAAAACAGATAATAGATTAAATTTAATTGCTGTGTATGCCACAATTCTTCTGTGTAAATAAGGAAATAAAATTCAACATCATATAAAAGCCACTCCAATCCCTTCAAATTAAGTAATAAATTTTAAAAGTACTTAAGGAAATTAATGTTCAAATTCCTTGTTATTCTCACAGTGCCAAACCAGACATTGCCATGTTAGCCAAATTTTTGTATAATAGAGTAAGTCTTAAAAGTATCATTATAAACGGATAGATTACATTTTTTCCTACCACCTCTAATTAATTTTGTGGTTGTTCAGAGCCAATTAATCTCTGTTATCCTCTTTAGGCAACAGGTAAACAATGATTTCAAAGTGGATTAAAATTAGAATCATTTTCTCTCTTGACCTAGCACAATTTTTCACAATAATACGTTTGGAATTACCCCCAAAGATGGTTTTCTGCATGTAAATGAATAGTGGGAATAAAGCTGAAAAAATTAAACCAAACTTAAGTTACAGTGTGAATTGAACAGAGAGGAGACAAGGGGAAAGATTACAAGCTCCACTTTACAAATCCCTTCATTTATTCATTTATGTATCAAGTATTTACAAAGTACCTACTGTGAGCCAGATGTTGGGAATATAACTGGTAAACAAGGTAGATAAGTTTGCTGATCTCACAGAGTTTGCACATAAATATATATGTGAACCCATAATATAACTTCAGGTTGTGGCAAGTGTAATAAAGGAACCAAAATGGGGTGATGTGTGATTGTGACTGGCAGTCATTTTCTCAGATTGTGATGGTGTCTGATTTAGACTGAGTGGGGAGGGAAGGGCTTTCTGAGGTGCTGATACTTGACTATGACCTTAATAATGAGGAACCACTGTGAGGGAAGAGCATTCCTGACAGAAAAAACAGACAATGCGTGAGTACTGAGGTGAGATGATTGTGAACTATGTTGTTTGAAGAAAATACTAGTAGAGATTATAGTTGGAGTTTCTGGCCCAAGGAGAAGAGAGTGGTCTCAGATGTGTTGGAGAGCTAAGCAGGATCAAATCACATAGTACCTACAGACCACTGTAAGCAGTCATATAGGTCAACAACAACAATTGGCTAGAAACAGATCATCCCAAGATGGAGGAAAAATTGACCAGAGACCAACCCCAAAACTCATCATACCATTATTATAATGAACATTGACACCACAAGTAGAAGAGGGGGAACGGGGGGTGCCTAAGGGGACAAATAATGACATTTCTGGAACAGGCCAAGTTAGGAACAAGCCTCCCTCTCAACCAGGAGGTGGAGACTGAATTAGGCACCACAAAATTAAAAAAACTAGAAATCCACAAAATCCCAAGAACTTGTTCAATCCACTCAGATGCTAATTTTCACTTCTTTCACTGTCGTGCCTACACCCTGGCCTCTTTCTTCTTCTTTACCCGAATAAAACTTGGATTCTTTCACTCTGATTTGTCCTTGACATTTTTCCTGTGTGAGTCAAGGACCTGGAGGTTACCAGACATGGGAAAGGTCCTGGAGCATGCTGAGGTAGGGCCAGCTCCTAGCAGGAAGCTGTCCTGTAACACTGTGAGGACTAAAGTAGGTGAATCCCAGGGAAAAGTCCCCAATAGTCTCAACTTTTCCATGATCTACCTCATTTTTGGTTGTCACAAGAGAAGGGTTTGAGGGTTATAGCTACAACTATTTAGTTTATAGAGGTCAGTGATGTTGCTAAACATCTTACAATGCCCAGGCCAGACCTTCTCACAAGAAAAAGAAGCATATAGTCCAAAATGTCAATAGTGCTGACACTGAGAAACCCTCAACAGCCTCTACATTTTGCTGGAATTTAATCTTGACTCCCTTTGAGGACTCTGCCCCTCTTGCAGCCTTAAATGGTGCTTCTATCACCTCTGCCCACATCACTAATGTTATTGAGGCTGGAAAGCGAAGTAAAGGTTATAGTAATTCTTCATTGCTACTTTTAGACCATTCCTCTCTCTTCATTCCTAAAATAACTCAATTTTTTAATCTCAAGTCCTTGTCAGCTACAGATAACTAAATCACTTGCCACTGCTCCTCCTTTTCCGCACGTTATCTTGAAAGGTTTATCTCCTGGCTTACTGTCATGTTCTCTAACATTACTCCAGTTCTTGGCAATTTCAATACAGGTGAAGGAAGAGGAGCAGAGTTTGCTACCCCAAAATATGCCTCTTAGAGGTATTGATTACTTAAGGCTGATTCATTTTAAGGAATAGCAGACCTGCAAGAAGCTCTGAAAACCATATAGAATTACCCTTAGTAAAGGACATTTCACCTTCATCTGTGTGTTTTTTTTTCCTTTCCATAAATTTTCCTTGTCCTATCACACTTTCTTTTATATATATA
>NW_006299517.1:531675-543348 GCF_000327345.1 Myotis davidii
TCGATCAGCTGCCTCCTGCACATCTCCCACTGGGGATGTGCCCGCAACCCAGGTACATGCCCTTGACCGGAATCGAACGCGGGACCCCCCAGTCCGCAGGCCGACGCTCTATCCACTGAGCCAAACCGGTTTCGGCCTATCACACTTTCTATATGTTGTTTATTTTTCCCCCACTGCTGCTGTTTTCAGTTAGTATAGTATTAAAGTTTGTAGTTCAGTTTGAGAGCTCCAACTTGAGAATTATGGGGATATTTTAAAGATTCCTTCCAATCTGAAGTTCTATTATTCTTTCATACTTTGAAAGTAGAGAAACTATGAAAAAAAAACAAAACAAGGCTTCTTACCCATTGTAATTATTTATCTCTTCTTTCTAACTAACTGTACTATGTTTGTCACTAGTGGAGGTACACTGCAATACCTGGGCTGAAGCTCTCAGATTAATGTTTAACTGTAAATAAATATCTAAATAATAAGAATTTTCAACTGTAAAACAAATGAAGGAAGGTCATGGGATCACTTTTTCTAGAAATCATTAAAATTACAATACTGATCTGTCTAAACTAGTTTAGAGATAGTCTCACCTGAAAGTAAGTGATCGACCAGACAAATTCTCAAGGCATCCTAAGCCCCAAACCCTTAATCTTCCAATAAATAGACATTGATCTGAATGCTTGATCCTAGTGGGTTAGGGCAGAAGAAGAAACAACATTTCCATGTCAATTCATAGAAAAGAAATTTATTTTGATAGGTTTATTCTCCTTTCATTTAATTTTTCCCTCCAGACACTTTTTTTATTCTTTTTATTGAGTTTGTTTATATAGCAAGCCCACAGAATTGAGCTTCTTTCCCCTGAAACTTTTTAAAAGGGATACTGTGATGGCTCAGTAGCTCAATTAGGTTTAAATTATTTTTTGCAAGTTGCCTGCACATGCCAGAGTTCCCCAAACACCCCCTTTTTTAAATGGGTTACTTTCTGAAACCAGGAGACAGAAAACAAATGAATAAGGAAAAAAACACCAAGTTCTGAAAAAGAAATCAAACCTCATAAGGTTCCGGGTAGTTATTACTGTCAACTCTTTAAGAAATGAACAACATTTGATATGAATCTTCACACCATGTTTCTTAACCTATGGCAGAAATAATATTAATTTTAGATGTGTATCTGCTAAGCTAAACATTGATTCTATTTATAATCTATCATCATATGATTTTAACCTTTGTACAATACTATGTCTTATTGTTATATCCAAAATAACTTATAATTTACAATGCCCACTAGCTATCTAGAATGGCTAAAGTGTTTTTGTTTAGCCTTATTCTTTACATTATTCTTCATTTAGTATTAATTCTTTCAAGACAAAGAAAACATGTAATTTCTTTTTTTTTAATATATTTTATTGATTTTTTACAGAGAGGAAGGGAGTGGAAGAGAGATAGAGAGTTAGAAACATCGATGAGAGAGAAACATCGATTTAGCTGCCTCCTGCTCACCCCTTACTGGGGATGTGCCGCAACCAAGGTACATGCCCTTGATCGGAATCGAACCCCGGACCCTTCAGTCCACAGGCCGACGCTGTATCCACCGAGCCAAACCGGTCAGGGCGAAAACATGTAATTTCAATACTGTAAGCTAAGTAATAAGTGTACATTGAATGCAACTCTGATTTCTCTTCTAGCTTTGATATTGGTCTGTCCTTTATGCCATCTTTCTACCCGTAGTCATCAGTTCCTTCTCTCTCTCTTTTTTTTTCTAAAAGAGTGACACATATGAAATTTTCATTATTAAAAAACAAAACTGTTGGAATCATACTTGGCTTCAGATTTCTAAGCAAAAACTTTCCTCTATTAGACCAATTACAAGCTAATATTTAATATCCGTTGAAAGAGATTATTTTCCTATCTCTCCTAAAAATAGTAACAAACTATTGCATTGTTTGCAACCTTTTGACTTCCCTGGTGAAATTCAAAAATTGAACCCTGTACTAAGGGAAAAAGAGACTGGAAAAAGAGGCAGACTACTCAAGGTTGGTAAGTGGCAGTTTTAATAATAAAGAGAACTTACATATGAAGCTTGTCTTGGTGGCCACAAGATGAGTAAATCTCTGCATTCACAAGTCAGCATCTTAAGTTTATATAGGGGCTTTAGCTGGGGTCAGTCACATATACTGTTCAGATGGTCTCAACAACACCTTCATCTCTTAAGGATATGTGCTTGAAATAACTCCATCTGTGAGAATTGTGGGCAGGATGTGCACTCCAAAGACAAGGAGTGTGGTGTAGAGCTCCCCATTGCCTGGGTCAAATGTATTGGTCAACCAGTGGTCATGTCTTCTTGATGACCTCCTCTAACAAGCATTAAACACATATATATCCACAAAATATAGTTTTTTATTGTTATGTTTCCTCTATTCATTAATAGAGCATATGATTAATTTGAATATATTTACAATTATTTTTGTCAATAAAATCAATTATAAGCAAGAAAATCATGTTGGAAATGTATAAAAAACAAGAGTTTATGTTATTTCATAGATTAATTAAAATAAATATTATAACATTAAAAATATATTATAGAAGGCTGATACAATAAAGCACAAATCAAAGAAGTTAGCACCTAATTTAAAAAATAAATAAATTAAGAAATGGAATAATGATTAGAAAACAGAGATATGGCAACGTTATATTTGGGTGTCTATATATGGCCCCAGACTCATTGGCTTCTTATTTAATTACTCATGGCCCGGTGCACGAATTTGTGCACATAGAAAGGAAATTAATTAGAAGAAATATTTTAATATCGCTATTCACCCTTTCTCTATAATAGAAGTGTCAACCAAATTCATGATCGATAATGACAGATGGAAACACATGTGTGGGATTGGTGACAACAAGAGCTTTATATGTACCACTCATGCGCGAGTCAACTTAGCCTTTTATAGACATAGAATAACCTTGCTTAATTAGACCTGCTTTCTGATGTAGCTAAACTTTTTCCAGCCCAGTGAAGCACCCCAACTTCTTTTCAGGTAATTGTCAGCAACACAGCAGTAAATATCAACATGAAGCAGATTATTATTGTAGATCACACAGGGAGGACAAAGGGTAAAATATTTAACTGAAGCAGTGTTTGACTATATTCTGCACAGTGATAAAACCTAAAGTCATTTTCAAGGTCCACCATTTCTTTCTTCTTTTCAGTCAGGTCATGTTCCTAAGCTTTCTAAATCTTTGTTTTCTGGCTAATGAAAAGAAAATAGGATTCCTATTCCAGGACTTCTGTGAGGATCAAATGAGATGAGGCATGGGAAAATGCTTCACAGACATTTGGTTACAGTGTAAAATGTTTCCACCTGGCTATAAAGCAAGTCATGTTCCTGTGATGAAGAAACTCCAAGGAAGCTAGTCACTAGGAGAGGAAGCCAGGCATTGCTATGTGATGTCATTACCTGTACAGTCAGACACTCAGCATATTAGCCTTTTATATATATAGATTTATTTCTTTAAAAAAAATTCAATTACAGTTTACATTCAACATTATTTTGTATTCATTTCAGGTGTACAGCATAATGGTTGGAGAATCATATACTTTACAAAGGGTTCCCTCTGATATTTCCACTATATATAGTTATTACAATATTGACTATATTTCCTGTGCTATAAGTTACATTCCCATTCCTATTTTGTAGCTACCAGTCTATAATTCCCAATTCCTTCACCTTTTTCACCCAGTACCCTAATGCCCCTCCATTCTGGCAACCATCAGTCTGTTCTCTTTATCTATGAGTCTGTTTCTATGTTGTTAATTTGTTATGTATTTAGATTCCACATGTATACATGCCTCTATTTCTATTTTGTTTGTCAGTTTACTTTGTTCTTTAGATTCAACACATAAGTGAGATCATATGGTATTTGTTTTTCTCTGACTGACTTATTTCACTTAGCATATTACCCTCTAAGTCCATCCATGATGTCACACATGGTAAGATTTAATTCTTTTTTATGACTGAGTAAAATTTAACCTTTGCCATTTTAATTATGATGTGTTTGGTGTGGGTCTTTTGGGGTTCATCTGTTTGAGGCTCTCTGTGCTTCCTGGACTTTTGTGTCTTTTTCTTCATCATGTTAAAAAAGTTTTGTCATTATTTCTTCAAACAGGTTCTTGATCACTTGTTTACTTTCTTCTCCTCCTGTTACAAATGTTATGTGGATGCTGTTCATTTCATGTTGTCCCAAAGTTCCCCTAAACTCTTCTCATGCTTTTTAAGTGTTTTTTTTTTCTTTTTGTTACTCTAATTGGTTTTTTTCCCTAGTCTTCCAAATCACTAATTCAATTCTCTGCTTCATCCAGCCTGCTTTTAATTCCCTCCAGTGTATTCTATTTTTTTTTAAATTCTCACCCAGGGATATTTTTCCATTGATTTTTAGAGAGAGTGGAAGAGAGAGGGAAAGACAGAGAGAAATATTGATGTGAGAGAAAGACAGCAATTGGTTGACTCCTGTATGTGCCCTCACCAGGGCCCAGGCCAGGGAGGGGCCTGCAACCAAGGTATGTGCCCTTGACTGGAATCAAACCCAGGACACTTTGGTCTGCAGGCTGATACTCTGTCTACTGACCTAAACTGGTTAGGGCCCCTCCAGTGTATTCTTGATGTCAGATATAGTATTTTATATTTCCAACTGGATTTTATCCATGGTTTCTAAGTCCTTTTTCATGATGATACAGTTTCCTCTAAGTTTCTTGTAGTTCTCACTAAGTTCCTTGTGCATCCTTATAACCATTACTCTGACTTCTGTATATGATAAATTGCTTATTTCCATCTCATTTAGCTCTTTTAGTGGAAACTCCTTCTTTTCTTTCATTTTGGGATTGTTTTTTGTCTCCCCATTTCAGTTGTCTCTTTGTGTTTGTTTCTGGGTATTACATAGAACTACTATGACTCTTAGTCTTTGTGGGGTGGCCTTTTGTAGTAAATGTCCTTTGGGACACAGTGGTGGGGTCTCCTTGAACTCCTGAGTTGTATACTCTAGGAGTGACTCTTTTGTGTGTTATTTAGGATCTCCTGTTGTAATTGTTCTTAATTGTTGTCCCATATGGTGGGATTTCCTCTCAGGCTGGTTTACTGTGAGGCATAATCCTGACCACATTGTAAAAGCTATTTTTGGTAACTTCTCCTGTTCAATGGGAAAAAAAAAAGGGGGAGGGCTTTGTTCTCAATTTTCTCTTCAGCCAGAGGTCAGCTCCTGCTGGGAAAGTTTCCAACTCTGTGGCAAAATTCCCCACTCCAGGACCAGGCCTCAGGGTGCAGTCAGCTCAGCACTCCTCCCCTGCCTCTCTTTTGGCTTCCAAGGATCCCGCTACTCCCTCAGCTGCCACAGCAAACCTCTGTGTCTTTTTAAATGCTTATTATCTCTTTGTTTAAATTCTCAATTTGTTCACCCATTTTTCCTCTAAGTTCCTTGAACCTCCTGTAACTATTATTTTGAACTCTATATCTGATAAATTTCTTGCCTCCATTTTATTTAGTTATTGTTCTGGCAATGTCTTCTGTTCTTTCATTAAGGGCCTGTTTCTTTGTCTCTGTATTTTGGCTGGCTTTGTGTTTTTATTTTTGTATATTACTGTAATTTGCTATGCCTCCCAGTCTTGGTAGGGTGGCCTTATGTAGTAAATATCCTGTGAGAACCATTGGAATAGTCTCCTTGATCACCTGAGCTGGGTGCTCCAAGAATATCCCTTATGTGGGTTATGTGAGCCCTCCTGTTGTAACTGAGTCTTTATTGCTATTGACCCATTTATGATTGGGATCGACCCTTAGGTTGGATCACTCTGAAGATTGACCTTAACTATAGTGTATGAACTGCTGTGCTGGTATTGACCACATGGAATGTATTCACCACTACAGGGTTGGGTGCCTGCTGACATATTTCTTTTTATGTGTTGCTGATTGGATACTGCTCTGATATGGTGTGAAGCTTGACACTGGGCATGTTGGTTCTATGGCTTATTGGCAGGGACTCTGATTCAGGTCAATGCCAGATTCTGCCTGTGACTGGCCCTTGAATACCTGCTTGAAGCTACAAATCAATCCACAGTTTGCGGCTGCCTCTGCTGTGCTTGGGAAGGATCAGGTTATGCACTATGGCCAGCTTCCAAGAGCCATGAGCCATAGAGCTGGTCAACAAAAGGCCCTAGGCACCTTGTGATTCACCTCTGCCTGCCTTCACCTGCAAGCTACCTCTTAGGCTCAGTCTCTGAAAGAGCTTATGGCAGTAGTGAGTTGATTGAGTTAGGTTCTTAGTGAGACACCAGATAGGGGTGAGTTGTGTTCACCAGATTGATACAGATTCAAACTCAGTGTGCATGCTAGGTCTGAGGTGACTCAGCAAATATCCCAGGATACACAAAAGCTAGCTACCATACAAGGGGTTCCCTTAGACCTTTGTGTTGGTGGGGTCTCAGTGGGTCATCAGGCTGAGAACAGAAGAGTTATCAGGCCTAAAAGGACCAAGACTTGGATTTGTAAAGGAAGGGCTTTGCATCAGTTGGGCTTTAAAGAGAAAAATGGAACCTGTCCTAGAGCCACACAACTCAGTCTGTCCTGGATTCTGTCTGGATCACATGGAGAGTCCAAGCTTGGCAAGGTGGGCTGCTGTGAGTCAGGAGAGTGGGGCTAGTAGATCTCCCAGGAGGCAGAAGCTCTGCTTAGACTAGCGGGAAGTTTGAGAGAATGGCCTTGCCCTAGAGCCACATAACTCAGTCTCTGACACCCTCTGAGTCTGCTTGGACCTCTACATTCTGGGCAACTGAATCCTCCATAGGGTATAAATCCCACAGGGCATGGATGATGGGGCTATTACATTCTCTCAGGAGGTGAGTGCTCTTCCCAAGAAAGACGGCATCTGTGGTGTGGAAGACAGACTCAGAACAGGGATCCTAGCAGCTCTCCCTTCAGCTTTCCCTGGAGCCACAAACCCCCAGTCTCTCTTCAACTGACTCTAGACTACTCAGTTCTCCTTCTACCAGAGACCAGGGTGAGTGGCTGCAAATTAAATTTTGTGTGTTGGACCTTTAAGAGGGTGCTTGGGTTTCTAGCTAACTCCCATCTCTCCCTGGCAGACAGAATCCCCACTGATTTTCACAGCCAGGTGCTATGTGGGCAATTCTTCCAAGTTCTAGTGATTTTCGCTGGTGGCTTCTTGTGGAAATTCTTGGATATAATACTTCTGTTCAGTTAGTCTTAAGTTGGTTATTCAGATGGACTATTTTATATTTTACCCATAATTCCAGTTTGGTTGTGGGAGGAGGTGAATGTAACTTCCATCCACTTTACTGCCATCTTCTCATTGGCTTCTTATTAAAAGAAATAGTCCAGCCCTAGACAGTTTGGCTCAGTGGATAGAGCATTGAGCTGCGAATTGAAGGGTCCTTGGTTCAATTCCCATCAAGGACACGTACCTCAATTGCAGGCTAGATCCCTGACCCTGGTCGGGGTGTGTGCAGGAAGCAAGCAATTAATGTGTCTCTCTCACAGTGATGTTTCTCTCTGTCTGTCTCTCCCCCTCCTTTCCACCCTCTCTAAAAATCAATGGAAAAACATCCTCGTCTGAGGATTAACAAAAATAAATAAATAAATAGAAATAAATAGTCCATTTAGGGCCTCTCTGACCATACATTGATATAATCTCTGTTCAATTTATTATTTTTTAGTAAATGTAAAATTACACATTCAGTGCTAGATAACAGAAAGATTAATTGAAAGGTTAAAATTAAGAGAAGGAAGCAGAATTAATAAATTACCACTAGCACTTTCATAATCATCATACAATCTATCATTTATTGAGCTCCTAATACATGCACATTTCATTCATTTCCACATTTATTTACCACCATCATATGAGGTAGTTGTTATTATATCTGTTTTACAGATGAGAATATTGAGACTCAGTGACATCAATAAAATTCTAAAGGTAATAAACAGAATAAATTAGGTCTGTCTAAATCCATGTTGCAATTTGACATACTACAATGTTTGGTATACAGAAAACATTTTCCAATTATTAACCACTTTTACTGTGGTTATGATTATTACTATTATTGTTTTATTATATAAGTATAATTTTAAAAATGTTATAACAATAAATAATGTACATACAGATTTTTGCAAAAGATGTTTTAGTAGAATGTTGATTTACTTTTTTTCCTCTTTACCTATTATTAAGGAGACCCATTGAGGAAAATCAATAAAAACTGGTTTAAAAGTAACAAATATATTAGTCCACTACCCTTCTGGGTAAGTTGTAAACATTATTATCAATATCATCAATGCTAATATTATTATATCATTTGAAATAAATATATATTTTGATACCTTTTAGCTAGCATTTATACTTGGCAAGATGAACTGATAAAAGCTGGCCTAATCAATATGTCAGTTTATTAAATACTGAATGTTTATTTTCACATTTATTGTTAATAGAAACAAAATCACATTGAAACTCTAATACAAAGTACAAGGTAAACTGAGCTCTTTGAAAATTTTATGAACACTATATTGCATTAAGTAAAATAACAAGGAAAGTTATAATAATGTTGAAGTAAAAGAGAAAGTTATCTATATAAGAAAAACAGCATATGTACAGGAAGAAGACACTGAAAAGAATCCAATATTTAGAATAGATTTTATCATTATGTCATTATAACCATTTTAGTCTGGAGAACTAAAAATACATTCTATTTTTTAATTGGTAGCATATATTTTTTCATTGCTAACATATTTCTGAGTTTCATGCCATCTTATTAAGGAGAATTTAGAAATTTGGGAATGAAATTTAATCCTTTTGGTCTCTAAGCACTTAACCAAGTTTTGGAAGCCACTTGTTTATTAATGATAAGCTCTCTTCCATCAAGATAGAAAAAGAAATCATTGGCAGTGAGACAAAACTCCATTGAGTAATTTGAAACTGTTGCCTTCTAGTGGGGCTGATGTGATTAATTAACCCATCAGTAAGCTCAGCTGTCTGATGAACAGTAGCTGTGTAGCACTGAATCTCAAAAAGAACTTGAACTTTTCGAGGATCTTGAACTGAAATTTCTTTTCAGATAAGTGGCCTAATTGAATTTCAATGAACTGGAAATCAAAGCTTTCTAGACTTAATTTCTTTAAGTACAATTCTGTTTCTTTTAATATTTTTCCTCTTAAGAATTGCAAGTATCAGATCATATATCTTGAAATATTTAGAGCTCCCAATTTCCCAGAATAAAATTATTTGCTTTATTTCAAATCAACTTTATTGATGAGGTTCACTTGCATTCTATCTTATTAGTAACTAGAGGCCCCGGTGCACAAAAATTTGTGCACTCGGGG
Source organism: Myotis davidii (assembly GCF_000327345.1). Classification (NCBI taxonomy): domain Eukaryota; kingdom Metazoa; phylum Chordata; class Mammalia; order Chiroptera; family Vespertilionidae; genus Myotis; species Myotis davidii. The sequence goes on from NW_006299517.1 coordinate 541,041, forward strand.
TTGGGGGGCATCCCTCAGCCCAGCCTGTGCCCTCTCACAGTCTGGGACCCCTCTGGGGATGACCACCTATTGGCTTAGGCCTGTTCCCCGGGGGATTGGGCCTAAGATGGCAATCAGACATCTCTCTGGCAGCCCGGCAGCCCTTGGAGATGTCCGCTTGCCAGCCTGGCTGGTTTGCCCTGAAGGGTGTCCTGGATCAGGGTGGGGGTCCTGCTTGGGTGCCTGGCCAGCCTGGTGAGGGGATGATGGCTGTTTGCAGCTGATCACACCCCCTTCAGGGTGGAGGTCCCCACTGGGGTGCCTGGCCAGCCTTGGTGAGGGGCTGAAGGCCGTTTTCAGCCTGGCCTGTGACTGAACTCCCAGCCTCTCCTTTTTTCCTCTTTTATTTTTATTCTGGGATTTATTTACCTTCTATAATTGAAACTCTGTCACTGGCGCTCCCAGCTCTAAGGCCGCGGTTGGCTGAAAGCAGGTATCTGGGGTTTGTTTAGCTTCTATAATTGAAACTTTGTTGCTTTTGGAGCTGTTGCTTTCGGAGCTCAGAGCCAGGCCACTGCAGGCAAGGAACCTTGGCTTCCTCCATCACTGGAGCAAGCAAACCTCCTGCTCACTTCAGCTGCGTGGCTACCGGCCACCATCTTTGTTGCCAGTTAATTTGCATATCTCCCTGATTAGCCAATGGTAAGCGTAGTGGAGGTATGGTTAATTACCTTTTTTGTCTTTTATTAGATAGGTTATTCATTACTATTTTTTGCAGTTTACTGTAGTAAAAATAATAGAAGCAATATATTTTAAAAGATGTGTGACATTAGGTTCTATACTTGTTATTAAACATTAGTCTGAAAACCAATACATAAAAACCATCTGGTGACTTGTCAACAGTAGAGATATATTGTCAACTCCCCCACCAACCCAAAGATTTTGATTCAGCTTGACTGAAGTAAAGACATTAATATTTTTTGAAAATGATCTCACAGGATTTTAATGCATAGCTGGATTTATAAGCATAAGGATCCTTAGTGATGAGTTAAATTTCTTTGTGCAATGGCATATTCTTACTTAATATCTACTTTCATGTGTTTGTATCTGTACTTTTATTAAGAATTTACTAAAACTTTTTACTAAAACTCCCATAATCTGTCTTATTTACAGGTTCCATCTAATTTAGCAATTATAATTGAAATAACAACTTTGTAATGATTTTAAGGAAGATACTAAGTCAACCACATGATGCTTTATCTATTCAAAAGCAAATACATATATTTAAAGTGTTTCATGTTGTTTGTTGAGATTCACTTTAAACACAAGAGTAAAAATAAATTCCCCATTAAATGAAGCAAATATTCTATCTAATACAATATTTATCTTAGAGTGTATCTAAAAACCATTTAATGGGAGAACGTAATTGATGTTATACATACAAGTATCAACCACATTGGATGAGAAGGTCCAATAGAGAGAACATAACTCCTATTAACAATATAGACCCCCATTAAAAGTTTTACCTCCATGGTAGAAACTAGGTCAGCTAATCCCAATATTCATATCCCAAACCTTATACCCTACTTACCTATCACCTATATAAGGTAAATGGTACATACTTTTAAAATCCTGGTCTTATTTGCACCTAAGGGCCAAGTAAAGAGTTCTGGCTAAATAAGCATATAGATAAGTTGGGACATAAATAGAGTGCCTAGAGCTATGGCAACTATTTTGCAACCTTGTGGGAAAGAATGATAGAATCACAGAAAGCCAGCCTGACTGACTGAGTCAGTTAATCAGCTACTGCAGCAAACAATATGAAATGTCTTCTTACTTGAGCAGACTCCCATATGACACAGTATTATTTAGATCTTCTCTTGAAACTAAAATTGTTTCTACCTAATATAATGTCAAAACATCACTAATTTAGCCCATTCAGTCATGTAAGAATCAAAGTAATCTAGCTCCATTTAATAAGGCATAAGCTTCTAGATGATCTATTTCAAAAAATAAAATAGTCAATACTACAATCTTTAAATATTTAGACTGTTGCTCTTTATAAAATCTTTTGCATCAATAATTGCTAACCATGAAGTAGTTATGATATCATATTTTCATAATACTTACAGAATGATGCTAATATATACAACTCATTGTATATGCCTTTGTGTTAGCTTATCTATGTAATGAGATTCCCATAATTACACATAAAGGCCATCTTTATTCATAATGCTTCTTTTGCCTAGGGCATTCTAGCATATTCAGGTGATTTCAAAGTTTCTCAATGTGTATGTGTTTATTTTTAATCATCAGCCAGATAAGTAAT
>NW_006299517.1:543372-550201 GCF_000327345.1 Myotis davidii
TCACTTACTAGTATTGATTCCTTGGCATTGGTCAAAGAGTGATGGGAACATAGCGTTATGCACTTGCATTAAGAATATAAATTAATAGGTAAAAAAAGGAAACATCAAAATTTCACTTAATAACTTATGATAGCCATAGACAATGATATCTTTTCTTTTCTTAAATTACTTGTGCTCTAATTTATTCACTCTCCTTCCTTTTGTTCAGTCTTCAGAACAAGTAACTATCTGATCAGCAACATTTATAATTTTCAAGCTAGTTTCTGGAGCTGCAGACAGTGGATGTTAGTAGAGAACTGAATAAAATAAAAAAAGAGTGAGAATCATTTCTTTCCTTTTTTCATTTCATGTAAAAATCCATTTAAATGAATATATTTTTCAACAATTTGCTTTAATTTGGAGATTATTTCCATGTATATAAAACTTATATGAGCTAAATAATATTGAGAGATGCCTTAATATTTGTCAATTCCAGATAATGATCATTTGTATTTGTAAATGACACATTAATTTTTGAAAGAAGATAGGTAGTAACAAAATGCTGAAGCCATTTTAGCTCTACTAAGTAGGTAAAGGATGCCTACTAAAACATAACTTGTACTAATAAGTGCTTAAAGGAGGGAATTAACATTGACTGACTAATAATTGTGGTGCTAGGTATTTTTTTTTAATACATAATAGTGAATAGGGTAGGTACTATTATAATGATCATTTTAGAATTTCTTGGAAAGGCTGAGATACACTCTCAATGCCGCATAGCTAATAAGCAGAGAAGTTTGCTTTTAGACTCTATTTAATGTCAGAATCAGTGGTGTTTTCACAGATCCTTGGAGGTTTTGTTTTTCACCTATTTTCTGAGTTTACTTTTCAACATCTAGTTTATTCAAAATTTCAAATTTATTTGCTCCAAATTAGCATTAAACTAGCACAGTCATGTATAGTATAGATGGTCAAAAATAAATATTTGCTAAAATAAAAGGAATTTGGAGGCCAAGGGTGGCAGTAAATTAGGTGGAAGCAACACTAACCTCTTCCAAGGACCAAAATAGAATTATAGCTAAATGGTTTAAAAATCATCATGAATAACCAACTGAAGACTAGCTGGAGAGAAGCCTTATAACCAAGGATTTAGAGAAGAAGCCACATTAAGATTGGTAGGAAGTACAGAGTTGTGAGAGGGCTGTGAAGCTCCCACAGGTGGCCACTGAAGTTCCAGAGGGATATCTCAGCTGTGGGTGATTTACCCTGAGAAGTATGGATTCTAAAACCCAAGATGGACTCTTGAGCCTAGAGCACTAGAACTGGGAAGAACATAATATCTGGCTGTGAAAAGCAGCAAGGTTTCTGTCAGCCAGGGAGAGATGGCTAGAGTCACAGGCACCCTCTAAAGGACCATAGCACAAAATTCGGTTTGCAGCCACTTACCTTGGGGTACAGTAGAGGGAGGGCAGAGACTAGAGCTGTGTGAGAAGTCTGTTTTGGTGGCTCTGGGGAGAGAGCTAAATGGTCAGCCTCCAGGATCTCTTTGAAGAGTCATTTGTCCATACTGCAGAAGCCATCTTTCTAGGGCAGAGCACTCCCCTCCATGAGACATCAGCTTGGGGGAAAGCAATAGCCCCACCCTCTGGAATATCTCTTGCCCCACCCTTTGGAACCTACGCCCTGCTGAGTATAGCCAGATGCTTTCTCGGTGTCTGAGCATAACAGGCAGCAACAGGTGGAGGTGGATCTCTGGGTGCTTTGAGGATTTTGCTGACCTTTTTCCGGCCTGGTGCTGGCAAAAGCCAGCCTTGGTGTGCAGTTTGGTACTTTCATATGCACCCAGGCCCAGCAGAGGTAGCCACAAACTTCAGATTAATAATAGCTCCAAACAGATGCCCAGGGCCAGTAACAGGCAGCGTCTGACATTGGCCTACATAAGAGTCCCTACCAAGAAGCCCAGACCAGTGACCAGCTTCAGAAATCAACAGAGCAGGGATCCAATAAGCTTCACAAGCAGCATATCCAAAGGGAGATCTCATCAGGCACCAAACCCTGCTGAAGCAATTATACTTCATATGCTCAGCACCTGCACAGCAGCTCACATGCCATATTGTGGGTTGATCCTCACTATCAACCAGCCTGAGGGTTGATCCCACACTCAAATGGGCCAATAACAATCAAGCATCAATGAAAACAGGAGGGCCCACATAATGCATATAAGGGACATTCCTAGAGCATCCAGCTCAGGTAATCAGGGAGACTGTGCCACTGGGTCCAAGAAAACAGCTACTATATAAGGTCACCCTACCAAATCTGAGAGTCATAGCATATCTACCTAATACATAGAAAGAAATACAAAGAGGCAGCCAATCTATGGAGACAAAGAAAAAGGCCTTTGAAAAAGATAATTATCTAGAAGAAGAGCTAAGTGAAATGGAGGCAAGCAATTTATCATACAGAGCTCAAAGTAATGCTTGTAAGGCTGAGCAACAGCATGAAAAAGGACATAGGAGCCATAAATAAGAACCAGTCAGAAATGAAGAATACAAAAGTTAAAATTAAGAATATACTGGAAAGAACAAACAGTAGGTTCAATGAAGCAGTGGATCAAATAAGCGACTTGAAAGACAAGGTAGAAAAATAAAAATACCCAATCAGTGAAGCAAAAGAAAAAAATAATTTAAAAGAATGAGGATAGTTTAAGGAACCTTTGGGACAACATGAAGCATAATAATATCAGTATCACAGAGGTACCAGGAGGAGAAGACAGAGAGCAAGGGATTGAGAACCTATTTCAGGAAATGACACAAAACTTCCCTGACCTGGTGAAGGAAAAAGACATACAAGTGCAGGAAGTGGCGAGAGTCACGAATAAGATGGACTCAGAGAGGCCCAAATCAAGACCCGTCATAATTAAAATGATAAATTTTAAACTTAAAGAGAGAATTTTAAAATCCACAGAGAAAGGCAGTTAGTAATCTACAACATAACTTCCATAAGACTGTCAGCTGATTTCTCAACAGAAATATTTCATGTCAGAAAGTATTGGCATGAAATATTCAAAGCGATGAAAAGGAAGGACCTAAAACCATGGCTACTTTACCCCAGAAAGGCTATCATTTAAAATTGAATGAGAAATACAGAGTTTTTTAGACAAGAAAATGCTAAAGGAGTTTCTTACCACCAAACCAGTATTATAAGAAATGTTAAAGGATTTGCATGAAGAAGAAAAACACAGAGGAACATTGTTTAAAAAAGAAAATGGCAAGGACACATACACATACAAAAAAGAAAATGGCAATACATATGTACCTATTAATAATCACTTTAAAATGTAAATAGCTTAAGTGCTCAAATCAAAAGACATTGGGTAGCTGAATGGATAAGAAAACAAGACCTACCCAGCCGGGGTGCTCAGTGCTTGAGCATCAACCTATGAACTAGGATCTCATGAGTCAATTCCTGGTCAGGACACATGCCCAGGTTGTGGGTTCGCCCCAATGTAGGGCATGCAGGAGGCAGAGGATCAATGATTTTCTCCTATCATTGATTCTATCTTTCTGTCCCTCTCCCTTCATCTCTGAAATCAATAAAAATATACTTAAAAAATAAAACAAGACTCATATATGTTCTATCTTCAAGAGACCCACCTCAGAACAAAAGTGGTCAGGACACATGCCCAGGTTGTGGGTTCGCCCCAATGTAGGGCATGCAGGAGGCAGAGGATCAATGATTTTCTCCTATCATTGATTCTATCTTTCTGTCCCTCTCCCTTCATCTCTGAAATCAATAAAAATATACTTAAAAAATAAAACAAGACTCATATATGTTCTATCTTCAAGAGACCCACCTCAGAACAAAAGATGCACACACATATTGGAGACCTACCCAGCCGGGGTGCTCAGTGCTTGAGCATCAACCTATGAACTAGGATCTCATGAGTCAATTCCTGGTCAGGACACATGCCCAGGTTGTGGGTTCGCCCCAATGTAGGGCATGCAGGAGGCAGAGGATCAATGATTTTCTCCTATCATTGATTCTATCTTTCTGTCCCTCTCCCTTCATCTCTGAAATCAATAAAAATATACTTAAAAAATAAAACAAGACTCATATATGTTCTATCTTCAAGAGACCCACCTCAGAACAAAAGATGCACACAGATTGAAAGTAAAAGGATGGAAAAGATATTTCATGCAAATGGAAAGAAGAAAAAAGCTGGAGTGACATTCCTTTTATCTGACAAAATAGAACTTAAAATCAGCAGTATAGTAAGAGACAAAGACGGGCATTACATAATGATAAAGGGGAAAATCCAACAAGAGGATATAACCTTTGTAAACATTTATGCACCCAACATAGGAGCACCTAAATATGTAAATGAAACCTTGATGGACATAAAGGGAGAAATTAACAGTAATACAGTAGGGGACTTTCATACTCCATTGACATAAATAAATAGTTCTCCCAGACAGAAAATCAACAAGGATATGGTGGCTTTAAATGAAACACTCAATCAAGTGCATTTAATTTATATCTTCAGAGAATTTCACCCAAAAGCAGCAGAACATACATTCTTTTTAAGTGCACATGGAACATTTCCTAGGATAGATCACATGTTGGGACATAAAACATGTCTTAATAAATTGAAAAAGTTTGATATCATATCAAGCATATTCTCTGACCATAATGGTATGAAACTAGAAAGTAATCCCAAGTAGAAAACTGGAAAACACAGACATGGAGGCTAAATAACGTGAACTAAAATATTATGAACATGAGGCTAAAATATTATGAACAATGAATGAGTTAACAATGAGGTCAAGGAAGAAATCAAGAGATACCTTGAAACAAATGAAAATGAGAACACAACCCAAAATCTTATAGGACACAAGGAAGGTAGTTCTAAGTGGGAAATTCATAGCATTACAGGCCTAAATCAAGAAACAAGAAAAAGCTCAAATAATTTATCTAACTTTTCACTTAAAGAAACTTGAAAAAGAACAGCGAACAAAGCCCAAAGTGAATAGAAGAAAGGAAATAATAAAGAACACAGCAGAAAAGAAATAGAGCCTAAAAAAAAAATACACAAGATCAATAAAACCAAGTGCTGGTTTTTTGAAAATATAAACAAGATAGACAAGCCTTTAACCAGACTCATAAAGAAAAAAACAGAGAAGACCCAAATAAATGAAATAAAAGATGTAACAACTGATGCCAAAGAAATATAAAGGATTATAAGAAAATATTATGAACAGGCATATGCCAACAAATTGGACAATCTGGACTAAATGATAAAATGAAAGGAAATAATTAAAATATGTAACTAGTTATATATACAAGCATGTATTGAGTACCTAGCTTATAAAGTACAAATTTTAGTGAGCACTTCCAGTGTAATATGTTTATACTGTCTACTTTTTTTTCTTGTTAAAATTGGATGTTCAGCCTGCCAGACGTGTCAGGACAATTCTAGCCTCATAAAATGAGTTTGGGAATCTTTCCTCCTCTTCAATATTTTAGAAGAGTATGATATGGATTGGCATTAATACTTTAAATGTTTAGTAGAATTCATGAATGAAACAATCTGGTCCTGAAATTTTCTTTGGTGGGAGGTTTTTGATTACTCATTAACTCTCAAATATTTTATTTTAAATTTACAGACCAGTTACTGAAATTTATGTTAGGAACAGGTGTTATCCGAAATGATTTTTAATCATATATGTGTGGTTTTAATACAACCAGGTTGTTACAAAGTATACTTTTGATTCTTTCTACTCCTCCCATAATCTTAGGAAAATGCATTTCAAAAGAAATAATATCAACAAAACCACAGAAACTCTGAGATTTCAATAAGGAAAAAATTGCAAATAGAATCCTTCTCATTCCAATCAGAACCCACCTATCTTAAAATAAGCAACAGAGATATATTTAATAACCAAATGCATTTAACACATACATAATATACAGTCCTTTTTTCACATGCGTAAAATAAACAGGATTCTTATTTAAATGCAGTTTCCGAAATGTTACAGTCAGTCAGATAAGGCATACTTAAATTCATGTGCTTTGACATCCTTTTTTATATGAATTACATTAATCATTTAAAACAAAGGAGCCCAGACTCTCAGAGAGGCAACTATTAAAAATGCATTCTCCTATCAAATTTATAATGAATACTTGTCCCTGTTATTAAAGAAGATAAATTAACCAGTATGGGAAAATTAAAAATAAGATAATAATGCATTATACTCATCATTTTATCCAGACTTCTATCAGTAATATCCCTTCCCTGTTTTAAATATGAATGTGATTTACATAGTTATTATATTTTTAAAGTAGTAAAAAGTAAGGAAAACATTTTTGATAATGTTAAGAACAGAAGCACCATTTTGTTGTATTTTTAATTTGCTTTTAACATTACAATTGGTATAACTATGTCTCTATGAACAATTGGTTCAATAATTTTGACCTAACTAGTGGGCCAAGCACCATGTAGTTCAATTTAACTGTCAGAAATTTAATTTACTAAACCTTTTATGTTTTTTTTGAGATGATCTTTTTGTAATTGAATATGCAAGTAAATTCAGCAAAAATGGTCAAAATATTTGACATGTCATTTAGAGAATAAAGTGCCATTCAAACAAATTCTCAATTGAATGGTATGTGTGTGTGCATGCACATGTGTGTGTTTTCAAGAAGAATCTACACTAATAAAAGAGAAAAATGGTAATTGGCGTACGGCGCTACCCTTTTCATTGGCTTATCAGGGCTATATGCAAATTAACTGCCAACTAAGATTGGCAGTTAACTGCCAACAAGATGGCGGTTAATTTGCATATGTAGGCAC
>NW_006299517.1:550972-561010 GCF_000327345.1 Myotis davidii
GCTAAAAAAGAGGACAGAGATTAGTTAGAAGTAACATGACCTTATAATCAGTATGAATATCAAACTATAACATGGTGAGGGAAAATAAGAAGATAAAAGAAAAAGCACATAATAAAGTCCCAGATTTTCATTTGTGTGATGATCCATGTTTAGTGTGCATAATCATAAACTGGACATTTAGTATTGGGACACTTTTTCGAAAGACAATACTGCAATAAAGCAAGACACTGGATTGACAGTTGTAATATAATTATGTAAGTTTACATGAGAAGTTTAGCGATCATTTGTTATTTCTGTATTTTTGTTCATTACTTATCCACTTACCATCTTAAGTGGCCCAATGACCTTTCTTCTGATTTATAAACATGCAGCAGAAGATAAATGAACTAACATTTGGTGTTGGCTGACCTTTCCTAGATTTCTGAAGCCTTAAACTCTAATTTGTTTTTCTACTACATGTGTATAAATCAAAATAAAGCAGGTCACACAGTGAAGAGTTAACTTTGGCATTGACATATATTTATGTCTTCATTGAAAGAAAGTCTACACAAAGGCAATGTCTTTCCTCTTAAGTAATTGTGTGTTGATTTCCAGGCAACTGTTAAGAGGAATCCAAAGTTAGGTGATTTTAAACCCTAATTAGAAAACATTTTGGTCTTCAAAGTGAAAATCAGCACAACAAATAATTATGTTTGCCTTGTATACCATTTAAGTCATATGTGCTCTGACTTAATTGAGAACTGTAAGTTATAGAAGGCAAACTCATCTATCTATGGGGCACATATGAAGCAAGATAGGCATTATGAGCCATCGATATTTATATCCTCCTTATTTTACTAACATTTAATTTAATGTATTTTGTTTTAGAGTAGGTTTTGCATTTTTGGCAGTTTTCCACAAATGGACTATGATATACATGAAGGCAGAGTGCATGTCCTATATCTCCTTTGTTTCTGTTTAATGGAGTTTCTCTATAAGAACACCAGAATAACATGGTTATACATTCTCAATAAAGATTGATGGTATATTTGAATAGTTAAAAAAAAAAAAACTTGCAAAATTAGCTAAGCATCTCTTGCCATTACATCAAAGGAGTAAAAATAATTCAGGTCATTTATTTGATTATGGACTTGTAGAATACAAAACATCACTTCTTCAACAATTTAATTACCCAGTTGCACATAATGATTTGGTCAGTGAATCTAGAGATGGCATAGAAATTATATCAGGAATATAGCCACACCATTGTCTTTGAAAGGGTAGTTTTATAGCTAAAAGGCATTTCTTTATTAGAGATTGGTCTATTTTCCAGTTGACACAAAGCCAGGGATGATATTTATTTTGATAAATAAAAATATTTATTGTTATACTAGAGGCCTGGTGCACAAAATTCATGCACTTGGGGGCCGGTCCCTCAACCCAGCCTGAGCCCTCTCACAGTCCGGGAGCCCACGATCGATTGCCCCACAGAGGGAGACTGCAGTGCCACCAGCCAAGTAGTCTGGGCCTCCCTCTGAGGGGCGATCGATTGCAGAGCTGCTGTGGGGTAGCCTGGGTCTCCCTCTTTGGGGCAATTGTGGAGCCCACCAATTAATTGCCTTGCTGGCCAGTGGCCTGGGCCTCCCTCTGCAGGGCAATCATGGGGTGATGGTGGGGACCCCAACCAATCACATCACACCCACCTTGGCTGGCCTGGTGCCAGTGGATATCATAGCATGGTTGTCTGGACAGTCATTCCCGCTGTTCGGCCTTTCAGTTGATTTGCATATAATGCTTTTATTATAGATTGTTTTTTAATTTAGTTTCTTGTAAACATTTTTCAATCTCACAACTATTTAGTCAGCATTTTATGATTTCTTTAACAGCATCTACTATCCTTTTTCAATTGTCTGGAGATTCACTGGGTTCTTAGGAAGCTGACTCCATCCATATTTCCAAGGAGAGAGCATGAGTTAATATAAGCTGATCAGTGCAGTTCTTCTCTCTGAATACATTCATCTAGGTTGATTTGGTTTGAGTACTTCATGCTTCTTTACTTGTAACTCTGGAACAAATAGCTTACAAGGGTCTATGGAAGCTGCACCTTTGTCAACTCTGACCTCATCAATTATTATACTTTCTTTTGCTCACTCCACACTGGTCTCCTTGCTATCTAGAGTAAGTCAGTCACAGCTTTGCCTTAAGGGTGTTTGCATGGGTTGTTTCTTCTGCCTAGAATACTCTTCCCAAAGATACTGTAAGACTGACCTCCTCACTACTTCAAGTTTGTGTTAAAATGTACCCATGGACACAGATAATAGTGGGGTGAAGGCCTGAGGAGGGGATGGAATTGGGGAGGATGGGTCAATGGGGAAAAAGGGTGACATCTGTAATACTTTCAACAATAAATATAAATTTTTTAAAAATTTACCATCTCGCCGAAACCGGTTTGGCTCAGTGGATAGAGCATTGCCCTGCGGACTGAAGGGTCCCAGGTTCGATTCCGGTCAAGGGCATGTACCTGGGTTGCGGGCACATCCCCAGTAGATGTGCAGGAGGTGGCTGGTTGATGTTTCTCTCTCATTGATGTTTCTAACTCTCTATCTCTCTCCCTTGCTCTCTGTAAAAAATCAATAAAATATATATTAAAAAAAATTACCATCTCAATAAAGCCTATCCTGAAGACACCATTTAAAGAATCAACCTATCTCAGCACTCCCAATCATTGTCTGTTTTGTGTTATACATTTATAATAAAAATGCCTTATTTATCCCTCCCAGTGCTCAACCTAAGGCAGGACAAATCACAAGGTATAGAACAAATGCTGGTTGGTTTATTTTGTGAATATAGGAAACCCTGCTAAAATTCATGAGATATTTAGCAATTCAAGCTAAGAGAATGAATGCAAATAAGAACATACCAGAAAGTCAGCTTTATATGGGTATAAATATAATTCACGTATACAAATGCGCATATAATATAGAATATATTTTAAGTTGTATTTTATAAAACTGTCTCAGAATCTGCTTGAGTGGAAAACACCAGAAAGAAATGGTTGAGCAGGTGGGGTATTAGGTCCTCAGTCTCTGTCCAATCAGAAAGTTAGAGAGTAGAGGTAGAGTACATTACTAATATGTAACTTAAAATTTGAAAGAAACACACAACTTGTTTATACTATAGGGATTAGATATATAATCAACTGTTACCTTCTGAAGTGAATAGTATTTTTCTTGGGATCACTTTCACAATTAAAATATCACAGTATATTTTGTTTATACTTAGGGACAAGATATTCCTAAACACCCTGTTGGAGTTAGTTTTATGGCTAAAAATATGAAAATAAGAGCTTTGTTTCATAATGCATTGAAGTTAATAGTGTCCTTCCACTTCCAAAATAAATTACCAATACCAAGTTTTTCACATCTTAGAGTGATACTGACACCAGTAAGGAAAACAGAAAAAAGCTTCTGTCAATGATGCTTTCTGGTCATTTGGAAACACAGAATTTAGTCTATCAAAGGAATGTATGATATACTTCTTAAAGCAATTAGTAAGTGGATGATTTACCAATGCATACCAGCAAAAGGAAATCTTTCTTCTTTTTAATTTTAATTTTATTATATTTTTATTTATTTTATTTTTATAATTTTATTTTATTGTTTAAAGTATTACAAATAGTAGCACATATGTCTCCTTTTTTCCCCCCATTGATCTTTCCTCAGCCTCCCCTACCCCCGGCACATGCCCTTATCCCCCACCCCCCAGTGTCTTGTGTCCATTGGTTATGCTTATATGCATGCATTCAAGTCCTTTGGTTGATCTCTTACCCAACCCCATCAATCTCCAGCCTTCCCACTGTAATTTGACAGTCTGTTCGATGCTTCTCTGCCTCTGTATCTATCTTTTTGTTCATCAGGTTATAATGTTTGGATATATTCCTAGAAGTGGTATTCTTTTTAAAAATAACAGTAATTATTGTCCATCTAAAACTATATTTATTCATTCTCACATATACACACAATGTGTGTGTGTGTCTGTGTGTGTGTGTGTGTTCACAACAGTTAAATGTGAGGGGTGTGTGTGTGTGTGTGTGTGTGTGATTTTACACTTTGTTAAATTGTTAAGATGCATTAATGAGGAGTCAATTTTTCTATGGCAAAAAATGTACTCTATCTTGGTATCACATAATGGAATAAAAACCTATTTGAAATGCTTCTCAGCAACAATGTGAAAACTGTGCTTAACTCTTTTAACGTTCATCATTTACTCATAGCTTAAATAGTTAGGTTGTTATTTTGTACAAAGAATCTATTTTCTAAAATTATTGCAATATTTCATTTAAAGATACAAAGTACTTTCACTCCCAGGTGTGTTTTTTCAAGAATAGTGACATTTGCTTTTTTTGGACAATTTGCATTTAAAATCATTACAAAGCAAATGGAAATCATTTACTCACACAATGAACATAAAACTTTAATGGCAACCTTTACCTTCTAAAATGATGATGATGATTACTATAGGCCCGGTGCATGAAATTTGTGCACGGGGGGGGGGGCATCCCTCAGCCCGGCCTGCCTGCTCTCACAGTCCTGGAGCCCTCAGGGGCATCAGGTGGGGACCCCTCGAGGGATGTCCTACTGCCCGTTTAAGCCCGGTGGGATCAGGCCTAAAAAGGCAGCTGGACATACCTCTCACAATCCAGGACTGCTGGCACCCAACCACTGACCTGCCTGCCAGCCTGATCAGCCTCTACCCACTCCCCTGCCAGCCTGATCAATGCTTAACTGTTCCTCTGCCAGCCCAATTCCCCCTAGCTGCCCTCCCCTGCTGGCCTGGTCACCCCCAACTGCCCTCCCCTGCCAGCCTGGTCATCCCTAACTGTCCTCCCTTGCCAGCCATCTTGTGTCCACATGAGGGTAGCCACCTTGTGTGTTGGAGTGATGGTCAATTTGGATATTAGCTCTTTATTAGATAGGATTATTTAGGAGAAACAACAGACTGGAACAAGACTACAAATGATAGACTATCTCCCAGTTTCCACTTAACCTGATTCAATTAGAACACAATTTGTCCTTACCCACTCCCAATAGCCTTATTGGAGCTAATATAGCAGATGTTTTGTCACCCAGCTAGTCACATGATTGCTTTTCATTTTGGTGAACATATTTTGGAAATAAGCTAATGAGGCAATCTTCAACAAAAACACTTGGTCCCCTTTGGCTGATATTTCTTTGCTGATGTCATTTATCCTTCATTGTTAATTAAATGAAAATAAGCAACAACTACTTTCCCAGTATTGTACATTCAGAAACAAATCTGTATAATGTGATGTATAAATTTGTTTCTGTTGAAATGCTTAAGTTCAAGTGATGAACTTTCAGTTTGTGCTAATTGTTGAAATGAGAGCACAGACATGAAGACCCAAGTTCATTATAAGAAGCACTAGTATAACTAGAGTATGACCTTAATGGAACCCTCTCTCCATTTATATGATATGAGCATTTTGGTTAATCCTCGGGTTTATGAACCAATATATCTCTGCTAAAAATGCTAATGAACTAATGTGATTGGCATTATTTATATAGTGACTAGAAATACTTATCTCTAGTATGTGGTAAGTGATGTCCAATGTTCAGCCTTATGTTTACCTACTTAAATGAGGAGAAACCTCCAGTCCCAAATGTTCCAGTCACTCTGAGCTAATGCTTTTTTAAAACTTTTATTTTTATTGTTGAGGGTATTACAGATGTCCACCATTTCCCCCATTTGCCCCACTCTCCCCACCCCACCCACTGCACTATTGTCTAATGCTCTTTAAAAAAATTTTTTTTTTCGATTTTTATAGAGGAAGGGAGGGGGTCAAAGGGGTAAAAACAGTGTTTGGCTGCCTCCTGCATGCCCCCTACCGGGGATGGGCCCACAACTCAGGCATGTACCATGACTGGGAATCAAACCAGTGATCTCTTGGATCAAAGCTCAACCACTGAGACACACGGGCCAGGCTGTCAAAAGGTTTTTTAAATGAACAACTAATTTTAAAACAATGATAAAAATGAAAGACAGCACTTTTCAGAGTAATAAGTGTCCAAAGAGTTCATAAATTTAGGATCAATTTTCTGCTTAAAAGTTATTTCTATTATATTATATAATTCGTTGAAATGTTTTTTTAAATTCCTGTCTTGATATCTACAAAGTTTTACATTTCAGATAACTCTATTTTGTTGCATCCTCTTAATCCTAACTCTTCTGGGAAGGGTCGAGTCTCATAGGTAAACCTTGAGAAAGACGGTTAAGAAGAGGAGGTTTGGAGTCTCCTCGGAAAAGATAAACAGACTGAATTAAGTAAAGCCATTAGATGCAGAAGTTTTATGACTCTGCTTTTTTAGCTTTTGTGTTTAATGGACCAACATAAACTTTAAAAAATAATTGATAAGAATTGATTCCTAAGGTGGTGGTATTTTCCAAGTAAGACAATTAAAACAATACAACAAATAAACCAACAATACTTTTGCAGTGCCTGGGCCTAAACTGTCAGTCGGACATTCCTCTTGCAATCTGCAACCGCTGGCTCCTAACGCTCACCTGCATGCCTGCCTGATTGCCCCCAACTGCTTTCCTCTGCTGGCCTGATCTCACCCCCAACTGCCTCTGCCTGTCTGATCACCCCTAACTGCCCTCCCCTGCTGGCCTGATCTCGCCCACAACTGCCCTCCCCTGCCGGCCTGGTTGCCCCCAACTGCCTTCCCTTGCCAGCCTGATCTCTCCCAGTCTCTGTTTCTCTTTGTTTTTCTCAGTGGTCCTCCAGGCCTCCCTGTCTCCCTGTCTCCCTCTTCCCCAGCTGGGAGTGGGTGGGACCAGCTGGGGCACTCCACCCTCTGCCCGCCCTCCCTTCCAACCAGGCCTCTTCAGGCCCAGTCTGTTTTGTTTCCTCATTCTGAGAGAGGCTCCGAGAGCAAGTTAGGAGGGAGGGAAAGAAAGGGAGAAAAGGATGTGAGCTGGTGGGCGCTGTGTGTGTCTGTTCATGTGTGTGGTTGTGAGCGAGTGTGAGTGCCGGCCCTACCACCCCCATCCCTGTCTCCACTGCCACAAGTCCCCACCCACCAGAGCCTGCTGCGTGCAGACTGGGTGTTAGGTCCAGCCTTCAATCGTTGTGGATATAGCAGACCCAGGTTTTTATATATTAGGAATCCTTAAAAAATTATATTATAGCAATGCCTTACTGAAAACAAAATCTCTTTTGCATTCCTCATTTCCTATAAAATTACTTCTAAATTCTATAACTGCTAAGGCCACACACAATCAGGTTTTATTTTTTTTTTAAATATTTTATTAATTTTTTACAGAGAGGAAGGGAGAGAGATAGAAAGTTAGAAACATCGATGAGAGAGAAACATCGATCAGCTGCCTCCTGCACATCTCCTACTGGGGATGTGCCTGCAACCCAGGTACATGCCCTTGACCGGAATCGAACCTGGGACCTTTCAGTCCGCAGGCTGACGCTCAATCCACTGAGCCAAACCGGTTTCGGCACAATCAGGTTTTAACACATCCTTGGAACCATATCATCTACCATAGGTTCCAGACAACATGTAGCCTATATCACACTGGACTTCTCATCATTGCTTGAACTCAGGTACAGTTTGTCCATGTGATTTCCTTTCATTATCAAGAAAAAATTCAACTATTAATTATTTTTGCTTAATAATTTCTTTGACTTCCAGTGTTTTTTTCATTTCAACACTTCCAGTTACCTGTTTCAGTAACTGTTCCTAATGGCAATTTGTTTTGACAATTGCCACACTATACTGCAGTGATCTGTTTACATATTTTGTATCCCTCTCACTTAACCACAAGCTATCACAAACAAGTAAGGACCATGTTTTATTAATCTCTGACTTCCTAATACCTAGCTGAGTGCCTGATATATACCAGATACTCAACGAATGCTTGATGAACACACAAATTCCTCCTATCTATGAATTCTTTGATATCTGAAGTAGAAACCTACTTTCTACTTTCTTTCCCTTTATTACTATGTAGTTTACGTGGGATCCCCTTCTAATTCTGTTTTATATACCAAAAATCATCCCAAATAACATATATTAAAGGCCTCAATTTCCAAGTGTTAAACAATGAATTTTGCATATGCAAGGAAAATCAGAAATGCATTGACATTTGTATAATAAGAGCAGAGCTCTTTTCTGAAGGTTCTTTGAAAATGGTTTGCTTCCATAGGCATTTATCTAAAATTGAGTCAATGCAATATACTCATATAATTCAGAGAAAAGATGTGGAGAACCTCAGGGGGAAATTATAAGCCAGGTCCCTGCACTTTTCCTGGCATTTCTCCAGAAGTGATAATGTTTGCTTCATCATTAAGGTCTTATTTCTTCTCTTCAGATAAAACTGAAGAGAGAATACTAGGAGTTAGGAGCAAGAATGTCAAGCACAGAAATTGCACTAGACCAGATCTAGTCATATATGAAAGCTATAAGGCACAAGCCTAGGCCTGAAAGAACACAGAGCAAAGACCTCTGGTGAGGCCCTTGGAAAATGAAACAACCTACTTAGTTCTTAATGGACATGGGAGAAGCAACTTGTCATTTAAAGACTGACCTGCCTCAGAAATTGTCAGCCTCCATAAAAGTCTATACATTTAATAATTAATGTATGTATATATGTGTATTTTTAACTAAAAATATTTCTATAATTTTATGTAAGTATTTGCCTTTCTATGACTGACTTATTTCACTTAACATAATACCCTCTACATCCATCCATGTTGCCCCAAATGGTAAAATTCCATTCTTTTTTATTACTAATATTCCATTGTATATATGTACCGCAACTTTTTTTATCCACTTGTCTATTGATGAGCACTTAGGTTGCTTCCATATCTTGGCTATTGTGAATAATGTTACAATGTTACAAGGGATGCATAAATCTTTTAAAATATTTTTTGGGGGTTTCTTAAGATAAATATCCAGAAGTGGAATTGCTGGGTCATAAGGTAATTCTTTTAAACACACACACACACACACACACACACACACACACATTTTTATTGATTTTTAGAAAGAAAGGAAGGGAGAGGGAAAGAAGAAGAGTGAGAAGAGAGAGAGAGAGAGAGAGAGAGAGAGAGAGAGAGAGAGAGAGAGACATCAACCTGAGAGAGACACATGGATTGGTTGTGTCCTCCTGTAGGCACTAAACCAGGGCTGGGGATCAAACCTGTAACCCAGGTAGAGAACATCGTGAGAGTGAATCAGCTGCCTCCTTTGCCTCCTTCATGCACCCTACTGGGAATTGAGCTGCAACCCAGGCATATGCCCTGACCAAGAATCAAACCAGCCATCTTCTGGTGCACAGGATGATGCCACACCAACTGAGCCACCCTGGCCAGGGCAAGGTAGTTCTATTTTTAAAGCAGCAAACTTAATTTCCCTTATAGAATATTCTCATTCAAAAGACATTCATTGGATACTAGTAACTTTAGTGGCTATAAAGAATTGCATGAACAGCAAAAGAAACCATCAACAAAACAACGAGAAAACCCACTGTGTGGGAAAACATATTTGCCAATGTCATATCTGATAAGGGCCTAATCTCCAAAATTTATAGGGAACTCATACAACTTAACAAAAGGAAGATAAACAATCCAATCAAAAAATGGGCAAAGGACCTAAATAGACATCTTTCAAAAGAGGACATTCAGAAAGCGAAGAGACATATGAAAACATGCTCAAAGCCACTAATTATCTGAGAGAAGCAGATCAAAACAACAATGAGGTACCATCTCACACCTGTCAGACTGGCTATCATCAACAAATCAACAATCGACAAGTGCTGGAGAGGATGTGGAGGAAAAGGAACCCCTGTGCACTGCTGGTGGGAATGCAGACTGCTGCAGTCACTGTGGCAAACATATGGAGTTTCCTCAAAAAGTTAAAAATGGAACTCCCATTTGACCCCATAATCCCACTTCTAGAAATATATCCCAAGAATTCAAAAACACCAATCAAAAAGGACTTATGTACCCCTATGTTCATAGTAGCATAA
>NW_006299517.1:561061-566190 GCF_000327345.1 Myotis davidii
TGAAGCCTTGTGAATTTCAATTTCTTCATGTATAAGATTCATGTTAGAGCATAAAACTACTAAGGTCTAGGACCATACTTGCATTAATCTTCCCTCCTTATATATCATAACTGGATTAAATAAACATGGGCTAAAGGCCTGTATGAGATAAAAAAAAAAAACAGAGATCAACCAAAGGACTTGTATGCATGCATATAAGCATAACCGAGGGACATGGGACACTGGGGGATAGGGGAGGCTGGGGGACTGTCTGGGGCGGGGGGAAAAATGGACACATATGTAATACCCTTTGTAATAAAAAATTTAAAAAAAAAGAATTGCATGACATAACGCATTTAGTAACTCCTACTCTTTTAATAAATACAGATGCCAAATTATTCAGTTTCATTTGAAATGCAGTTTCCTACTATTTTACTCTCCCAAAATTCATGTTAAAAGTTTTCTAACTATATCAAATACATTTCGGTTTTATATTTCTCAGAAAACTCAACGGTCTATGGATATCTTTAGTCATCATTATACAATCACACACAAAAATATTCTGACATGGATAGTAGTATGACTGAACTGAAAGTTTGAACTAGTGATAAACAAGTAGAATTGCTGCCTATTGAACTTTCATTCATTCAATATTATAATAAATTGTTTCTACAATAGCCAAATTACTTGGCCTTCATTGATTAACCTTGTGTTACTATTTTGTTTTGAATATAAATGGAAACACACTTGTGTATGATAAGCCAAACTCTTCAGAGATATGTGCAGTGTTCTTTGTCTGGAATGCTTCTGAAACATGATAAAATCTAAGTTTATACAAGATCATTTTCTAATCAATGCTAGAAAGAGCAGATACATGTTTAAATAAGATGGAATAAAATATTTGTTTCTTTGGAGAAATACCAAAATGATGTCTTTGTTCAAGCTTTGAACAGGTGTGTATGCCTTGGAAATAATCCCTATAAATTACATAAAATTTGAGGCCTGTAAGCAGCTAAACCCTGCATCATCAATGAAAGCACTGTATAACAGTAAAATATGGTGCAGTCATGTGTCACACAATGACATCTCAGTCAACAACAGACCATGTATAAGACAGTGGTCCCATAGATTAAAATGAAGTTAAAAAATTCCTATTACCTAGTGATGGCATAATTGTCATGTTATAGAACAACATATTACTCACATGTTTGCGGTGATGCTGGTGTAAACAAGTACATACAATTATGTATATTACATAAGGCACTTTCATTTTTAATTTTTTAAAGGACATTCATATTGTTTTTCATAATGGATGCACCAATCTGCATTCCCACCAATAGTGCAGGAAGATCCTTTTTTCTCCACATCCTGGCCAACATTGAGTGTACTCTTTTGATTTATATAAAAAAAAAGTTTGCTGTAAAAAAATATGACACATTAAATCTTATATTTATCATTGTTTTACAACTGCCTACAATTCAGTATCATGCTGTACAGGCTTGTAGCCTAGGAGCAATAAGCTATAACATATAACCTAGGTGTTTGGTAGGCTAAGCCATCTAGGTTTGTGTAAGTGCACTCTATCATGTTCACACAATGACGAAATTGCCAGTCCATGGATTTCTCAGAATGTTTCCCCATCAAGGGACATATGACTGCAGTAGTGTCAGCTTCTGATGGGGTTTCCAAGTTCTGGTTACATAGTTATCCAAAGAGCACTTGAGTCTATTTTTGGCTAGCTCATAAAATGATAGTTGTGCTCTTTTAAGAGAAAAATTTTTAGCTATGAGTACGAAGTATTTAATCAGTATTTATCATAACAAAACCTTAATGTTTCAATTTTTCCAAGTTTATCTGATGTAGACTATATTTGAATCAATTAGGGAGAAAAAAACCTCCAACTTCCAGTTCTTGAGCTCATTTTTCACTTTCTAAGCCTTATAACTATAAAAGTGAATACCACATGCCACAATTCATTGTTGGTACTATGAAGACGAAAATAATAATACAAAATAGGAGGATTAAGAAGGCCTGTTAGGGGCGTTGTAATTTTCCAAATCAAAACAAAGTCTGTAAACAAATAGCAGTAAGAAAATGATCTTAACTAGCAGATGTATGAAAAGACTCAAGCTCCAGTTTTTAAATTATAGTTGCTTCCAGATTAAAGCAACACTTCTGATGGAGCAGTGTGCTTTATATCCTCTGGCAACATCCTTTTTTATTACACTAGAAACCAATGTTGAATTTCCTGAATAATTACATAAATAAACCATGCACTTTACTTATTTGTGTGCCCATATTTAATGATATATTGTGCATGTAACTCTCAAAAATATGATTTATGACAGTTTATATTACCACAGAGGGGTGTTTGCTTGAAATATGTACTTGAAAAATATCACATAAAATGATGTTATTTGATATATATTCAGAAATGATCTGATTTTTCAAGAAAATGCAAACTAAAAAACCTTGTTCCAATTAAATCATTCTGAGAGTGTTCTTAATTGAATTCTGAAGTTTAAATGATGTAACAGACTAATGAACACAAACATATAAATTATATTTATTTTATTCTATGTTACAATGCTAAGTATAAAACAGTTCTGTGGTTTGACCCATGCTGCCTTCAAAATGGTATAAAGCAAATCCATATCCTTAAAGTCTAAAAGTGTTAGGATATGTGAAGGAAATTTTTAAGTAAATTTTGAAGGACATCAGCCATATATTAACTTTATGCTTCCTGTTTTGTAATTAATTTTAGTTTGTTCTATACTTAAAAATAAATTAAAATAATAATTAGAAATAAAATTAAAATGAAAGTCACATTCTCATGACTGCTTCCTAATTACACACATGACAACTTCAGAAATAAATATTTCTGGACCATCTATGTATATAAAAACCTAAGCGACCTTTCAACTGTTCAACTGTCCAACCGTTCGACCAGTAGCTATGATGCACACTGACCACCAGGGGGGCAGATGCTCTGACTCGTAGGTTAACTTGCTGCTGGGACTAGGCAAGACTGGCCAAACACACCCTGGAGCCTTCCCATAGTCCCTCCCGGGCCCCGATCATGCACCGGTGGGGTCCTGTGGCTTGGCCTGCACCCTCTCACAATTCAGGACCCCTCGGGGGATGTCAGAGAGCTGGTTTAAAGTTTCATTTGACTCCCTGACTCTTTTACTTATCACCTTATGCTGTGCTTAAGGCTCCCCATTTTGTTGCTGAGAACATTATCTAATTTTTAATATATTTCTTCAACCTTTTAAAACCTCTTTGACTTAATTAAAATTGGGATCACTATTAACACTGACACTTTTTTTCTGCCTACATATTTCAAAGACGACTGCTGCTTCTCCTAGGACAAACAGGAAGAATTGGTATTTTCCTTATTTCCACTGATACTGTTGTAGGCAGCTGGAAAGGTGCTGGGTGTTAGACGAGGGCGGGGGGAGGGATGGTGGTCAGACCACACCTGGGTTCAGCAACCTCTGCACTTGAGTTCTGGCTATGGAAAGAATTCAAAGCCGACTCCAACTTTAATAGACCATCTATCTTATCTAATAAAAGAGAAACATGGTAATTAGCATACGTCCGCTACCCTTCCCATTGGCTAATCAGGGCGATATGCAAATTAACTGCCAGCAAAGATGACGGCCAGCAGCCAAGCAGCTTGAAACTAACATGAGGCTTGCTTGCTTCAATGATGGAGGAAACCAACCTTCCCCGCCTGCCTTGCTGGCCTCTGAGCTTGCAGTTTGAAACATAGTTACAAATATAGAAGCTAAACAAAACCCCAGAAACCTGCTTTCAGCAGCAGCTGGGATCTCAGAGCTGGAGTTGATACAGGGTTTCAATTACAGAACACAAACAAACCAGATACCTGTTTTCAGCAGCAGAGGCCTCAGAGCTGGAGTCAGAGCTAAAGCTGGCCCAGAATTAAAAAAAAAAAAGAAAAAAGGAGCAGTTGGGAACTTCAGTCACCCGCCAGCCTGAAAACGGCCCTCAGCCCCTCACCCAGGCTGGCCAGGCACCCCAGTGGGGACCCCCACCCTGAAGGGTGTGTGACCAGCTCCAAACAGCCATCATCCCCTCATCCAGGCTGGCCAGGCCCCCCAGTGGGGACCCACCCCCTGATCCAGGACACCCTTCAGGGCAAACCAGCCGGTCCCCACCCATGAACCAGGCCTCTATCCTATATAGTAAAAGGGAAATATGCCTCCCAGCATTGGGATCAGTGGAGAGACGAGGCCTCCTGGCACCGGGATCAGCGTGACAGGGGGCAGCACCCAAACCCCTGATTGCCCTGCGGTTCTGTTCATGACAGGGGAAGGCACCCCCACCCCCGATCAGCCCTGCTCTGTGCCTGATATGGGGGAGCTCCCCAAACCCCTGACCGCCCTGCAACTCTGTGTGTGACAGCGTGTGGCGCCCCAACCCCCTGATCGGCCCTGCTCTTTGTGTGACGGGGGGGGGGGGGGGCCCAACTCCACTATCGGCCCTACTCTGTGATTGACAGGGGGGAGCTCCCAAACCCCTTGATTGACCCTGCTCTGTGCATGACAGGGGGCGGTGCCCCAACCCACCAATCGGCCCTCCCCTGAGCATGACTGTGGGTGGCATTACAACCTCCCAATCCGCCCTGCTCTGTGCATGACAGGGGGCGGCGCCCCAACTCCCCAATTGGCCCTGCTCTGAGCCCGACCAGGTGCTGAACCTAGGGATTGGGCCTGCCCTCTGCCACCCGGGAGCAGGCCTAAGCCAGCAGGTCGTTATCTCCCGAGGGGTCCCAGACTGCGAGAGGGCACAGGCCGGGCTGAGGGACCCCCCCCCGAGTGCACAAATTTTTGTGCATCGGGCCTCTAGTATATATATAAAAAGCCAGCAACTGGTATGCCATAATAACCAGAATGGCCAGTCACTATGACACCCACTGTGGTCAGTGAACTGGCCCGATCAGAGGGTGGGGCCACCTGGCAAACCTCCCATGGCCCCTCCCCCTGGCCGGCCCTACCCCTGATTGACCCCTCCCACCCTGATTGAGAACAGGGAAGCCAGCCAATCCCCTGTAGCCCTTTTCCCATGGCTGATATTGCCCCCAATCAGCCCGCCCCACCCCGATCAGCCTGCAGTGCAGTCTCTCC
>NW_006299517.1:566486-593557 GCF_000327345.1 Myotis davidii
CCTATTGCCCCCCCCCACTCCAATCCGTGACAGGGCAGGGCAGCAAACTACTCATGGTTCCTCTCCCAGGCCATTGGCCCCCAATTGCCCCCCTGCACCCCATTTGGGGATGGGGCCAGTGGGCCCACTGCCCACAACCTCTTAACAGGACTGGCTTCACCCCCATTCAGCCCCCACCACCCTGATCAGCCTGTAGCTCCTCCCCCCAGTCAGCACCCCCCCACACCATTCTGGGCCATCCTACTGCCTACAGCCCCTCCCCATGTCCGGCCCAGCCTCCTATTGGTCCTCCCACCCATATCAAGGGCAGGACCTACTTGCCAATTGCCCGAGAACCCTCTCCCCAGTCAGCCCGGCCTTGATTGGGCCCCAATTGGGGTGGGCAAGCTGGCTGATCTCCTGCTGCTTCCTCCTCCTCCCAAAAAACCCAGCCCTGATCCACTGATTGGGGCCAGGCTGGCTGGACTCCACCAGTGCACGAATTTGTGCACTGGGCCTCTATTTTATGTATAAGATTACAGAGGTAAAAGAAGTAATTTTCAAAAGAAATGGGCTTAGGAAACAAGTTATTGAGGTAAAGAAAGGGCCCTAGGAGCTTGAGAGTGAGGGGGGTAATGGTAATGCTTGGAGGTCGGGGGGTTAGAAGGATGAGGAAGGAAAAAGTTGTTGTCCTGCTCCCAGGACGGAGAGCTCACTGGATCCTCCATCCTAAGGGTTTTAATGGTGGAGATTTTAGGGGAGGTCCCAGGGAAAGATCTCAATGGAATATTCAGCAGTTTTCCAGGTGTGTCCTTTTAGGGTTGTGATCTCCACTGATTGGATTGATTGGCTGGTACCAGGGCAGGGAGTCGTGATTCAATGAAACTGGTCCTGAGATCATCTGTGGGTGGTTTTTTTTTCTTATCTGGGCCTAGAGCTAAAATACTACTGAGGCATAGATGTTATCTCTAGGGAGTAAAGGTCAGGGAGTCCAAACCTCATGACCAGCAACATGCTATGGGAGGAATAGTCACCTTTAGGGCAAGGTCCCACCCTACGATTGTCCTTTGCTAAGCACCTGGGGCTTTTCCACCCTGATGGCCTGTCTGTATCTGGCCCATTGTCCTTGCTCTGTTCATGTCTGTCTAACTGCCTACCACAATACTCCTAGACTTCCATATATCTGGACACTTTAAGCTCTTAAAATGTAATTTCTGCCTTATTATTTTCCTGAAAGTTACCACTAAAATAAGGGAGATAATGATATTTAATTGATGCATCCAGGTTGGGTTCACACCCTCCAGATCTCTTCACCAGGCATTGTTGACTCCTCTCCCTTGGACTATTTTTATCCCATGGTTTTGGTGACAGTACACCCATATGATTTCTTTGCCCTTTTTTGTCCTTGTCTCAGTCATGGATTCTGAGTGACACTCCTTTTCCCTAAAGATATCTAGATCTCCAAGATTCTGCCCTCCTTTTCTTTTTCAATGGCTTGATTCACTCCCAACACTATCACACTGATGAATTATAAATGTACTACAGATCTATGTTTCAAACTATCTATTAAACCTTTCACCTGTATATTCCAGTGAATCTCAAACACAATCCTCTGCAACCTAAGGTAAGATATTTAAGTCCTACATTTGCATCTTACTCCTGATGTGCATTTATCAGTTGATGGCTTATCCATCCTCCCAATACCTTTGGTTCAATATTAAGAATACCACAAACTTCTTTTTTGAAGATACTTTAAGGATGGGCAATAAGAAAAGCATGAAGGAAAACAAATATATCTCCTGTCATTAAAAAATTATTAGTAGTACCAGTGGCCTTGTGCATGAAATTCGTGCACAAGGGGGGGTGGGGCTCCCCTCAGCCCAGCCTACACCCTCTCCAATCAGGGACTCCTTGGGGGATGTCCGACTGCCAGTAGTCAGACATCACTCTCACAATCCAATCTGGGACCACTGGCTCCTAACCGCTCACCTGCCTGCCTGATTGCCCCTAACGACTTCTGCCTGCCAGCCTGATAGTCCCTTAACTGCTCCCCTGCTGGCCTGATTGACACCTATATAGATAGATTATATAGGATAGGATTGCTTAAATGCGGGGAGAAGTCTCTTTTATCAGGAGGAGATGCTCTTGGCAGACAAAAATACATAATCCCTATATCTGGACTGATAGCCAGCCATATGCACTATACTGCCAAACCAGTCATTAAAAAATTGAACCACTTTTTTACACCTTACAGCAAAAAGCTGTTGCCCTTAAAACTCCTCCTCAACCCCCACCTTAGGATATGCCTTCCCAGTTCACCCAGATTCTATGCCACCCAGTTCTATCCCTGGGTGGCATAGAATCTGACCACCCAGGTTCTCATTGGTCAGATTCTATGCCTGTCATTGTCAAAAGTTTGGCCTCCTAAGCAGCCATTGGCTCCTCACAGTTCACCCAGATTTCGTTCTGATTGGTCAGTTTCTATGCCAGTCAGCATCTCCAGGCCTCTCTCCAGGACTGATCAGAGAGGTGTGGCTGATCAGCAGCCACCTCAGGCTGCTGGTGAGCGGGCTGAACTGCTGACCTCTTGGAGAGAGAGAGACACTGATGCTGGCAAGGCCCGGAGAGAGAGAGAGAGGCAAGGGTTAATCAGCAGCTCCCATGGAGGCTGCGGATCAGACCCTGCTTCTCTCTGGGCCTTGCCAGCAGCCCTGGCAGCTGCTAATCAGCCCTACCTCTCTCTCTCTCTGAGAGGTCAGCAGTTCAGCCCATTTGCTAGTCCCTGCCACCCAAACCTGCTGTGCACGCAACCTGGCATTCGGTTGTCCCTCCAGTCATTTTGAATGTTCCGGACCCTGGCTCTTTATATATATAGATTACTGCTATAGCTCATTATGTTTCTCATCATAGCTCTTACCAAATTCTGTAGTAATTATTTATTTAGACATCTTTCCCTTTATCTTACCCTCAGCTATTCAAGGAAGTAACTAAAGTTTACTTTTTTTGTAATCCAGCAACCAGATTCTCAGATTTATCATCTATTAAATGCAAATTAAATGTACCTCCCTTGTTTAATGCAGATTTCTGAAAAAAAAAGTGAAAGTCACTTTGAAAACTAATATAATGTATTTTGCATAAACCGTATTAGATTTATTTATCAACATATATTTTGAGAGCACTTACTGTGTATAAGTTAGTAGGTGAGGGAGAAAAAGTAGCAATGACAATTAGAGTATAGACTCTATAGTGCCTGATTTCAAATTCTGTTTCTATCACTCAATAGCTGTGTTACATTGAGCAAGTTACTTAACCTTTATCTTCTTCCTCAGTTTTCACTTTGTGAAATGGGTCTGACAACAGTGATTATCTCATAATATCAATATGAGGATCAAGTACATTAAAATGTGTATCAATAACTGTTATTATTACCTGTTTTTCTGTATTTTTCACTCTTAAAACTTGATTCTTACCTGAAGATAACAAGCCTACTATATTTAAGGCTCTTTACCATTCTTCAGTTCAGATAAGGCCTATGTAAAAAGAAAAAGAGATTATTTTTAAGAGCAGTATCCTTATTGAGACAAAAAGACAAATCTGTTTATTTCTGTTTTATTTGAGGAAAGGTTGCGCTGAATGTGTCCCTCATTAGAAGAGAATAGCTATCGCCAATGTCCAATGAATGACTATTTCATATTACCTAAGCTGAACATAAGAATAGAAAAAAAACACAAATTCTTACTTTGTTAATTTATATTTAGAACATTACAAAATCTAGTCTTAAAGGCCTGACAGCCAATTTCTTTCTCCTTTAGGTGACTTTGCTTATTATCTCTTTTCCAATCCATTAGGTGCTGATTTTGCAGTTTGCCTCTCCAAGGAAGCTATTTACCTTGTCTCTAAGGTTTTGAATAGTATTTTATTGTAGCCCCTAAATATACAAACAACACTAAATTAAACTCCTTATTAAAAGTATGGATTTAGCCAGTAAATGAAGTAGGAGTCATTTTAATGCAGTGGTTATGCAGCTTTAATCCCATGTTTCATAATGATTCTAATAGTTTTTATTTATTTTCTCTTACTTCTCTCCCTCCTGCCTCTATTCAATCTAAGGTAATGATAATATTGGAAGAGCAAAGTTAAACTATGATGGGATCAGAGAGGAGGAACTGAGATTGTTGTAATTGCTTTTATTTTCAAGTTTCACATAAAGTGTTTACTGTGTTTACAGACAAATATTTGGTTCAAAACATTTTAATCTGGATTCTATCACCTGTTGTCAAATAATTCCTATCAGCAAACCACAAGAAAAAAGAATACAAAATTTTGTTCTCAAGTTGCTTAAAATAGATAGTGAAAAAATAATTTTCTCTTTTTTAAAATATATTTTTATTTCAGAGAGGAAAAGAGAGGAGAGAGAGAGAGGAACATCAATGATGAGAGGTTCATTGATCAGCTGCCCCTTACTGGGGATCGAGCCCACAACCTAGGCATGTGCCCTGACTGGGAATCGAATCGTAACCTCCTGGTTCGTAGGTCAATGCTCAACCACTGAGCCATGCCAGCTGGACAATTCTTTCTCATTTTTTTTAACCTTTTTAAATATTTAGGTTTGAACATCCAAGAAGGTTCACACAACACTTTAGTACCAGACAAAACTGGTTTTAATTACTAACCTTTTACTATAAATTAGAATTGCAATAATCTGCAAATGCTAATTTAAACCTGGACTTGCTTCTGAGCAAGCTGCATGTAATAATGACTAAGCAGCTGATTATCCTCAGAAGGGCAATATACCATACCACAAATCACAAGTTGCAGCATTTCCTCCTCCTCCTTTTTTTTTTTGGAGTGTAAAATGTGATTCCAAAAAGATGCTATTAAGCTATAACACCTTTGTCATTTTCAAGCTCTTGGCACTTAAAGTGCTGAATTTTAGATTACTTTTTTATCTTCTGCCTATGCCTAGTGTCCTTACTGTATGTAAAGTTATTAAAGCTGTCTGCTCCAATTTCTTCCCTACTTAGGAAGATATGACAAAAAGATGGAAAGGACTACCTTTAATCTCAAAAGGCTAAACTCCACACCGAAATGAAACAGTAGAATACATAAAGACAATGCTAGTACTTCCCGAAGGTAGTTTACGTTCATTGAGTGGTCACTAAAAAAGCACTAAACTGGAAGTATGTGACAACATAATAGTTCTGAGGCTCAATTTTCTCTCCAGATAGTTGATACTGTTTTTTATTGTGCTATGTAATTGAAATGCCACTTGCCGTGTAATGATTTGCTTACTTGGGGTGGGGGGTAAAGACATTTGTTCTGTCAACTGCATTGGGGGAAAAACATATTAAGGCCTGAGTGGCAATTAGATTCAGCAATACATTTTCAAACAGTACCCTCAAAGTCTTTCTCAAAAGCAAAAGGACTGTTGTGCTATTATTTTGTTCTATTATAAATTTTTAAAATAGGAATGGGCTGAGGGGTCTAATGACCAAAGGTGAAATGATAATCTTTCTAATTGCTGATAGGGATGTGGATTTTCAATGATTTATGTTTTGTTGCTTTTATGACTCTCAACATTTATATATATATATTTATTGGGACTTCCAAATTCTACAATTTCTAGTGCTGAAAGCAGTTGAAGTCACGTGGATCTGAGATCACAAGTTCTTGTACTGTGTTGAGACATTCATTATGCAACTGTGTTTTTTTTTCAGGTCCAGTCTCCCATTAATCTATTTCCCATTCCTCTCAACCTCATACTCTGCACATTTATCCAAACTAGCGAACTACTCTATTTTTTTTTTCATTGACACTGTGCAGGTGTTGGCTTTATTTTCCATCTTGATTATTACAAATCCTTCTCACTGATATTCTGACTTCCTATCTTTCTTTTCAAGTTATTACTGCAATTGGCAGAATGTTCTTTCAAAAATATGGATTGGTTAATTTCATTCAATAGCCAGGATAAGCAAGTCAGAGCTAGCAAGTCTAATCTGACATAAAATCTTTGTATAGCTCTTTATAACTTGTAAGATAAAGTATAAATTTCTTAGCATAGCATACAAAATGCAATGTGTTCAAACACTTACATTCACAGATAATGACCATCAAATGTCCTGAACATCCTTACATTTCAACATCCTAACCATATGATTCAACCATATTAAACTTCTATTCAAGGTGTGTGCGTACTCACACATACACACACTCCAAATAGTCTTTCATATCCCTTGATGTTCCCATTTACCTGATGTTCTGGGAATATTTTTTCTTGAGTAACCTATGCACAATTAGTTGTCCTTTAAGTATATCCTCATGGCACTTTACAAGAACCCTTAAAACTCAACAATAAGAAAACAAATACCCCCCTTTTTTTTAAATGGGCAAAACATCTGAACACTTTACCAAAGAAAATTACAGATGGCAAGTAAATATTGGAAAATATGCTCAGCTTCAATTTTCATTAGGAAATTAAAATAATAATGAGATATCTATACATACCTGTTAAAATGGCTAAAATTTAAACCATTGACAATATAAACTGCTGACAAGGATGTGGAACAACAAAAAATCTTATTTATTGCTGTTGATAATGTAAAATGGTACAACTACTTTGGAAAACAGTTTGACTTTTTAGATGACTAATATACTAGTCGTGTTAACATATGTTTTAGTAGTCACACTCCTGGGTATTTATCCAACTGATTTAAAAAATTTTGTCTTCAAAAAAACTTGCATGCAAATATTAATAACAGCTTTATTCATAATCGCCCCAAATTGGTAACAACCCAGATGTCCTTCAATAGTTGAACAAATAAACAAACTATGTACATCTATACATCTGAATATTATTCAACGATAAAAAGAGTATTACTCAATGATATAAAGAAAAGCTTTGAAAAAAAAAACAACCATGGGTAAATTGGATAAATCAAATGTACCCTGCTAGGTAAAAAAGCCATTCTTAGAAAGCTTCATAATGTATGATTCCTATGATATGACATTTTGGAAAAGACAAAACTATGGCAGTGGTAAAATGTGTATAACCACTGTACTCTAATTGACAAAATTGTTTCCCACATGGTACAAGTTAACAATCCTAAAACCACTGTACATGTACACTGTAACTGAACAATTAAGTAAATGGATAGTTAATCGTAAAATCCGTGTTTCTCACTGTTGAAGTGTGAGACATGTAAGTGGAGGAGTGGTATGACTCACATGATAGTGAATTTGAGTGGGAGACATTAGTATGAACAAATGTTTAATTTAATAGAGACACAGATTACTTAAATACATACACACACAAGTTGGTATACACACAAACATTTCCTTGCTTTGTTAAGAGGGCCTAGAAATAATGGCGGTCAGGTAGCAACAAGCATACCTAGGACCCAGATTTTTGTTTCCAGTACTATTACCCAGGGTTTCTTAGAAAAATGGCTGATTCTAGGACTGGGGCATAAACCATATTTGATTAAACTGGAACATTTTTTAGTTACAGAAAGTAAAAAAAAAAAAAAATCCCTAAATAAAAAACAAAAACAATAGGAGTGTGACAAAGGGAAACAGAAGTCAACTGAAAGAACTCCCAATGTCTAAAGCTGAATAATCTGATCAACAAAATAAATAAAGATTATTGAATTTTAACTCAAGATATAAAAGATAGACCATGAGTATATAGTGATGTGAATAAATGATTGAATAAATAAATGACTGCAGGAGAATTGTCAAATTGTCCACATAGAAGAATTTCAAATAATTTATGTAGTTTATACTTAGGGAGATGAAATATATCTTTTCCATCCTTAATTGTTTGCTGAGCTAAATGACTTTCTTCTAAAGATTACAAAATGGAAAGGGAGAAAAAAAAAAGAGTGTTAATTTATAGTAGGAAAGCCTGATAAAAACTATCTCAGCCAGAGGATCAAGATCAGTATCAACAGTAGTAAGTCAGATCGATAGCATGTCCTTCCATATAATGTGATGAGTATGACACTGTGCTTCAGTGGTCTTCTTCCCCAAAACTCATAACCCCAGTCTATTTGTGGGAAAAGCAACAGACAAATGCAAATTGTGGGATATTTTTTAAAGTACCTAACCTTTAGTCCTCAGAACTGTTAAGGTCACAAAAACATGGAAAGGTGCCCTAGCCAGTTTGACTCAGTGGATGGAGTGTCAGCCTGTGGACTGAAGAGTCTTGGGTTCGATTCTGGTCAAGGGCACATGCCTGGGTTGTGGGCTCAATCACCAGTAGGGGCAGTGTAGGGGCCGTGCAGAAGACAGACGATCAATAATTCTCTCTCATCTTTGATGTTTCTATCTCTCTCTCCCTTTCCCTTCCTCTATGATATCAATAAAAATGTATTTTAAAAAAAAACAACATGGAAAGGCTGAGGAATTGTCACAGAGAATAGGAGCCTCAAGAGACTTAATGACTAAATGTGGTAATGTGGTATCCTGAATGGAATCCTGGAACAGAAAAAGGTCAGTAAAGGAAAAGGAAGAAAATCTGATTGAAGTATAAATTTTAATGATAATGTATCAATATTGGTCATTAATTGTGAAAAATATAATGTAAGATATTAATAATAAAGAAAACTTGGTTTGAAATATATGGAATTCTCCATACAACTCATACTAATTCTGCAAAGCTAAAACTGTTCTAAATTTTTAAAAATATATATATATTAAAAATAAACCGAAGCAGCTAAGTAACTTTTACAAATAAATCTATAGGTCTGTTCAGGACTTCCCTGGGCCTAATTGTACTAAAAATATATTTTCTTTAGTGATGCCCTAACTTCTCCCCTTTCTCCTTGTTTTTCTCTAATGTGCTTCTCAGATCACCCATACCTATATGTCTGGTTCTTTTCTTTCAGAAAATAAAAAAAATATTTGAAACTAATCTGAACTTAAGTATTTCAGAGATTTATGTAATAACTAGAGGCCCGGTGCACAAAATTAGTGCACTCGTGTGGGGGGTGTGCCTCAGCCCAGCCTGTATCCTCTCCTATCTGGGACTCCTCACGTGATGTCCAACTGCCGGTTTAGGCCCAATCCACATGGAATGAAGGGTCCCGGGGTTTGATTCCGGTCAAGGACACATACCTGGGTTGCAGCTCTATCCCCAGAAGGGGCATGCAGGAAGCAGAAAATCAATGATTTTTCTCTCATCATTGATGCTTTTCTCTCCCTCTCCCTCTCCTGTCCTCTCTTAAATCAATAAAAATACATTTTAAAAAATAAAAATTCCAGAGTCCATCTAGTACCAGCTCTTTTGGATCATTAGGAAACTTTAGTGAACTTGTATTTCCCATAAATTGGGGCTACATAGTTGCTCTGTAAGTGTTGAGAGTTCAAGCACCACATTCTGATCAAAGTTTAATAATACAGTAGAAGTAGATTCATTTAAATATTAAAAATTAGCCAAAACTGGTTTGGCTCAGTGGATAGAGCGTCGGCCTGCGGACTGAAAGGTCCCAGGTTCGATTCCGGTCAAGGGCATGTACCTGGGTTGTGGGCACATCCTCGAGGTGGGGGATGTGCAGGAGGCGGCTGATCGGTGTTTCTCTCTCATCGATGTTTCTGACTCTCTCTCCCTCTCCCTTCCTCTCTATAAAAAATCAATAAAATATATTTAAAAAAAATAAGTGACAAACCTATTAGAAAGCAATTTCTCATTTGGCAGCTTTCTCAAATCCCCATTGATTCTGAGGTAATGTTCAAATGTAGTGCAGCCATTCTTACAAAAACCATAGACAGCACAAAAATATGGTTTTTCCTATGTGCATAATGGTAGCAAGAAGCAATGCTGGACAAAAAGAGAAATTATTGGATATTCTAAAGTCAAATATACTACTAAACAAGTAACATTAAATTCCCAATCCTCCTAACATGTATATATTAATAGAGCAATAGCCATTAAATAGTTTTAAAGAATATAAGGAATATAATTAGACTTATTTTTTAATTCACAAGGGTTTTGTCAAATTCCATGTAAATAAATTCAAATATTTTTATTTCAGGCAAATATTTCCATAGTCCACATTGTTTATTTTTCAAATATTATAATCTATATAGAACATACATTGTATACTCAATATTATATCTTAGTAAACCATATTTGCTATAATCTTATATAATAAAAACCTAATATGCTAAGTGTACAATCATCCAGTGGTCTGGTGGTCTGGTGGTCTGTTCAAGCAATCAAAGCATAATATGCTAATGATATGCTAAGGCCACTCAACCACTTTCTATGACGTTCACTAACCACCAGGGGCAGACACTCCAACTGGTAGGTTAGCTTGCTGCTGGGGTCCAGCCAATTGGGACTGAGCAAGATGGGCTGGACATGCCCTGGAGCCCTCCCGTGGTCTGTCCCTGGCTGGCCAACCTCTTGCATTCCTCCCCAGCCCCTATCATGCACCAGTGGGGTACCTCAGCCTTGCCTGCACCCTCTCACAATCCAGGACCCCTCAGGGGATATTAGAGAGCTGGTTTTGGCCCCATCCCACAAGCCAGGCCAATGGATCCCACTGGTGCACAAATTTGTGCACTTGGACCTCTAACCTATTAATAAAAGCCTAAGCGACCATTATGGCAGAACAACCAGAATGACTGGTCGCTATGGTGCACACTGACCTCCAGGGGCAGACACTCAATTCAGAAGCTGCCCCCTGGTGCTCAGTGTGCTCCCACAGGGGGAGCGCCACTCAGCCAGAAGCTGGGCTCACGGCTGGTGAGGGTAACTGCCACGTCAAGAACCTCTCCCGACTCTACAGCAGCAGGTGCAGTGGGCCAGGATGAGCGCAAGCATTGCCCAACTCTGATTCAGGCTCCTCCCTGGCTGGCTGCTGTTTGGCACACTGCTACATCCCCTGAGAGATCCCGACTGTGAGAGGGTGCAGGCCAGGCTGAGGGCAGCCGCCCCCACCCTCCTCGCAGTGCATGTATTTCATGGACTGGGCCTCTAGTGTCAACATATTTGGAAAGGGGTTTCATTTACAAATACTTACTCCAGAAGCATTCATTATTCTACAGTAAAGAGAAAATCCTCAAGAAGGAAACAATTCCAGTTTGTTCAATGACTTTTGCCACTCTTTTATGAGAAGATATAATAGAATTATTTTTCCTTCGAATGTCATTGTTGGCAGTATGCAAAATGTGCCTTATTATTTCAAGTGAGGAAAGGAGTAATGCTTGAACAAGCAAGTTGACACAAGAATATCAATAATTGTTGTTCTCGAAGAAAATGCAAGAGATTACATTTTTACATCAAAAGGTAATTTAAGCTGCACAATAACTTGTACCAAAGAAATCAAGTTATAAACACCCTATGCAAATATTTTCTTCATGGAAACAACTGAAGCTACATATACACAGACCACTCATCATCATATCAGCTCAAGAGTAACCCAAAATTTGATCTAATACCATGGAAAAGTAAAGTGCTCTAGAATCTAGATAAATCTAAATTAATCTACTAATCCCACAAACCTATGAAGTTGTCTTTGTAATTGATTTAACCAAACAATTCAAAGCCATTTTATTTTATTTTATTTATTACATATATTTTAATTGATCTCAGAAAGGAAGAGAAAGGGAGAGAGAAAAATCAATGATGAATGAGAATCATTGATTGGCTGCCTCCTGAAGTCCCCACATTGGGGATCGATTCCCCAACCAGGGCATATGACCTGACCAGGAATCAAACAATGACCTCCTGGTTCATAGGTCAATGCTCAACCACTGAGCCACACCAGATGGGCAGCAATTTTATTTTAATGTTTAAAATAATACCTACATAAAAATTTCATTTGGCATGTATTGTATGCACAGTTTCTCAATTTAGCATAAAATCATAAAAGTATTTCAGAAAGTTTGTTATAATTATTGTAACAGTTTGTTTATTAGGACTAGTTTTCTATTAAATCATTGCTCTAAAAATATCTAAATATAAAAATATTGCCCAGAGGACATGGCTCAGTGGATGAGCATTGACCTATGAACCAGGAAGTCACAGTTCGATTCCTGGTCAGGGCATATACCTGGGTTGTCAGCTCGATCCATGCAGCATGCAGGAGTCAGCTGATCAATTATCCTCTCTCATCATTGATGTTTCTCTCTCCTTCTCTCTCTCCCTCTCCCTTCCTCTCTGAAATCAATAAAAATATATTTCAAGCAAATACATTCTTTCTATCTCTCTTTCTCCAGTCCTCTCTGAAATCAATAAAAATATATTTTAAAATAGTTTCAAGCATGTTTTGAATATTTGAATGAAAATCCATAGTTTATTGAAAAGAACAGGAGATTTCAAAAACACCTTTAAACTTAGAGGTTGACATTGTGTGCAGTAATTATGCTCTCTAAAAGAAAACAAAGCAAAACAAACAAACAAAAAGACCCCACATAGCCGCAGCAATCCTGGGAAAAAAGAACAAAGTTGGAGGGATCACAATACCAGACATAAAGTTATATTACAAAGCCACTGTTCTCAAAACAGCATGGTACTGGCACAAGAACAGACACATAGACCAATGGTAGAACAAAGAACCCAGAAATCAACCCAAGTCATTATGCTCAATTAATATTTGACAAAGGAGGAAAGAGCATACATTAGAGTCAAGACAGTCTCTTCAATAAATGATGTTGGGAAAATTGGACAAATACAGGAAAAAAAATGAAACTAGTCCACCAACTTACACCATACACAAAAATAAACTCAAAATGGATAAAGGACTTAAATGTAAGATGGGAAACTATAAAAATCTTAGAAGAATTTATAGGCAGCAAAATATCAGATATAGCTCCTTGCAATAAGTTTACTGACACATCCCCTAAGACAATGGAAATGAAGGAGAAATAAACAAATGAGACTACACCAAAATAAAAAGCTTCTGTTCAGCAAAAGAAAGCATCAATAAGACAATAAGAAAGCCCACTGTATGGGAGAATATATTTTCCAATGTTATCTCTGATAAGGGTTTAATCTCCAAAATTTATAGGGAACTCATACAACTTAAAAAAGGAAGATAAACAATCCAATGAAAAAATGGGTAAAATACCTAAATAGATACTTTTTGAAAGTGGACATACAGGAGGCCAAGAAACATATGGAAAACATGCTCAAAGTCACTAATCATACGAGAAGTATGGAGTTTCCTCAAAAAAATAAAAATGGAACTCCCATTTGACCCAGTAATCCCACTTCTAGGAATATATCCCAAGGAATCAGAAACACCAATCAGAAAGAACATATGCATCTCTATGTTCATAGCAGCACAATTTACAATAGCCAAGATTTTGGAAACAGCCTAAGTGCTCATCAGCAGATGAGTGAATTAAAAAATGGTGGTACATCTACACAATTGAATACTATGCTGATGTAAAAAAGAAAGAACTCTTACCATTTGCAACAGCATGGATGGACCTGGAGAACATTGTACTAAGCGAAATAAGCCAATCACAGAAGAATAAGTATCATATGAGCTCACTCATTTGTGGAATATAATGAACAACATAAACTGATGAACAAAAATAGATCCAGAGACACAGAATCAACGAACAGACCACCAAACCTCAGAGGGAAGGCAGGGGAGTGTGGGTGGGAGCAGGAGGGGATAAGAAATCAACCAAAGAGCCTGTATGCATATAAGCATAACCAATGGGCACAGACAGTGAGGGGGGTGAAGGCCAGAGCTGGGGTCAGGGGCAGGCTGGGACAGGACAATGGGGGGATAAGGAGACATATGTAATACTTTCAAAAATAAAGAATTTTAAAAAAGAAAAGAAAACCAAACACTGAACAAGGGAGACCATTGCCTGAGATGGTACACTTCTTTTTAACAATATGTACTTATTTAATAAGGATTTAAAAGTTAGGAAGGTCTTTCACTATGCTAACATTTGGGTGCTCACACAAAGCTTCTTACATATGGTATGTGGACAATATAGTTTTTTACATGTAAATTAATCATCTATAAGAAGCAGAATCTCAGGTGTTTATCAAGAGTTTTACTTGCAGAATTATTAATAATAAAGCAATTTTATAGTTCAAAATAGCATTAAATCATAAGGCTCTTGACTGTCTCACTTATTTTGCTTAACATGATATTCTCAAGATTCATCTATGTTGTTGCAAATGGCAATATTTCATCTTTTCTTATGGCTGAGTAGTATTCCATTGTATATATGTACCATATCTTCTTTATCCAATCATCTATCAAAGGACACTTTGGTTGTTTCCATGTCTTAGCCCTGGGAATAATGGTTCAGTGAACATAGGGGTGCTGCCCTGGCCCAATGTTTCAGTTGGTTGTAATGTTGACTCTAACACCAAAAGTGGCAGGGTCGATTCCCAGTCAGGGCACATAGCCAGGTTGCTGGACTGATCCCCCTCCCCCTATCAGGGCACATCCGGAAGGGAGCTGATTGATGTTTCTCTCTCTCTCACATCGATATGTGTGTGTGTGTGTGTCTCTCTCTCCCCCTACTCTTCTCTCTCTAAAAATCAATAAAAATATATTCTTGCATGAGAATTAAAAACAAAACAAAAACATAGGATGCATTTATCTTTGTAAATAAATGTTTTCAAATTTAGGGGGTAGATACCCAGAAGAAGGGTATAAGTCAGACAGAAAACGTCAAGAAGCATATGATTTCACTCATATGTGGGATATAAAACTGAAAGCAGCAAATGAACAAACAAGACAAACAACCAAAAAAGCTCATAGACTCAGACAACAGTATGGTGGTAACCAGAGGGAAAGGGGCTGAGGGGGTAGTAAAGGGTAAAGGAGGTCAAATATATGGTGACAGGAGATTTGACTTTGGATGGTAAACACACAATGTAATATACACATTATGCATTTTAGAATTGTACATTTGAAACCATATAATTTTATTAACCAATTAGTGGCCTGGTGCATGAAATCCATGCATGGGGGTGTCCCTCAGCTGGCCTGCACCCTCTCCAATCAGGGATTGGGCCTAAACCAGCAGTCGAACATCCTGCTCACAATCTGGGACTGCTGACTCCAACAGCTCACCTACCTGCCTGCCTGATAGCCCCTAACCACTTGCCTGCCAGCCTGCTTTCCCCCAACTTCCCCCCCTGCTGGCCTGCTTGCCCCCAACTGCCTCCCCACCAGTCTGCTTTTCCCCAACTGTGCCTCCACCAGCCTTCTTTCCCCCAACTGCTCTCCCACTGGCCTTCTCGCCCCCAACTGCCCCTCCTTGCCAGCCCAGTTGCCCCCACCTACCCCCCCTGCTGGTCTGCTCACCCTCAACTGCCCCCCCACTGGCTTGCTTGCCCCCAGCTGCCCCCCACCAGCCTGCTCATCCCCAACTTCCCCCATTCCTGCCTGATTGCCCCAACTGCTGCCCCCTGCCAGCATGCTCACCCCCAACTGCCTTCCCCTCCTGGCCTGATCACCACTAACTGCCTCTGCTTCAGCCTTGCCACCATGGCTTTGTCTGGAAGGTCTCCCGGAAGGTGTCCCAGTCTAATTAGCATATTACCCTTTTATTAGTATAGATGTCATCCCAATAAATTTAATTTTAAAATAAATTTTAAAATGCCTTCACCAATCATTTTGAGTGTAGTATCTTCCCCTCCCCCTTCCTGAAAGTGGCTGACTTACTACAGCAGGTGTTATGAAATTCATGTTTTCAGCATATAAAAATGAGGACATTTGCTGAGAATTTAAGGAAATCAACCAGATCCAATTTTTATGTTTTTGTTCGAAACAAGTATCCACCTTGGCATTAATTTCCTTTTAACCTGTACTTGAGTTAAACATTACACTGCTGAACTATGATCTCTTTTTGCATTAACCTGTCTTCAAGATGATGTAATTTATACCTCTCTGCTACTAATCTTCATACTTCTCAAGTAATTGACGAGGACCAGGTTTTGAAGCTCCTTATTTGCCAAGATTCTTCAATAAAGAAATATTTGACTAATGTGGTATCTGAAAAAAATGCAGAAAAAATATTTCCAGCACCAGTGAAATTATTCCAAGTGTCATGATTGTTCACTGCCATTGCCAAAAAGCATTGCCATATTACCAGTACCTAGTCCCAAGGGCCTAAGTTGGAAAATAAATTAGATAGACTTTATAGCATGGGAAATGTATTGAAAGGAAGAAGGAAGTAATACAGCTTTGAGAAAATGAAAGGCACATTCATTTTTCTTCTCTTATTCTTGTAATTCCCACAATCAAAAGAACAATGGTTCTGATGCATTTATAATCATGACATAGTTCAGAAAGGCAACTCTTCTTATGTTTTATATAGACAACCAATGAAATGGATATCTACATCTAGAACCTGGGAAGAGAACTGATAGAGGATAGGAATGTTTCCTGTGTAGGCAATTGGAACTATTTTACTGTAAATAAAAATTGCTCACTCATCTTTCTTTGGTTGGTACTTTTCCCTGGGAGATGTTAATGAAGTCAATAAAATCTCAGAATGTTTTCTAGACATTAAAAATTCATTCTAAGAGGTACTCAATAATCTTTCAGTTTTTTTTTGAGAAATAAAACCAGTATGTTTTTACCATGTTGGCTTTTCATCCATACTATTCTTCACTGGTCTGCCTGACTCTGCTACTCCTTATTCTCAGATGTGCTGCTTCTGCTATTTGCATTTACTCTTTATATCTACTGTACTTTTAAACATGTGTTTCTTCTCTAATTGCTATTAATGGGTCTTACATGTGATCTTACAAATCCATAATGCATTCTTTGATATTCCTAAAATCAGTACTCAAAATTAATTCACCTTGCAAAATTTAAATAATTTGCCTTCTTGCTGCTGCTTTTTATATTAATCTCTTTTTACTACTGTAATATACAGGGAATAATGATTTATACTTTTTTCTCACCTTTATTTTCAGATTCAATTTTAAAGGATTTCCTTACAATTAATTGGCTGTGATCCAACTGCAGTGAATTTGGTGGCTAAAATTACAGTTTCACATATTTACTATGGGGATACATTTTTATTCTGCTCATTCTCAACCTTTGCCAGGAGTCCTTTCAAAAAAAGAATAGGCATTGAGCATTCTTTCCTATATATTTCTCTGCCCACACACTAAAGTTCCTTGATGTACATTTTCTGGGTTTCATGCAGGTCAGGTTGCCTAATTACTGGAGCATATTTTGGTTACCGAAGGTGAGCAAGCAAGAAAATTATTTTGGTTCCCACTGAATTCACTAATTTATATTTCCCTGTCATATAAATTCCAGCTTCCTTCAACGCATAATTGCAGGTAATGCAAGGGACCAAAAATAAGGAGTATAAGTCAGATTGCGTAAACAAACACAATGCCTACCAACCTGTAATAGACTGAAGGAAGAAATCACAAATTATTGGCAAGATGCAGTTGGGACTATGCTTGAGGTAAACAGACATGCAAACAACATGTCAGCCATGATAAAGAGTGTAAATTTGAACAGATGTCACTTCTAGAGCAGCAGCAGGAAGATTAAACAAAATTGGCTTTGGAAGAAATCCAAGGGAGAGGAAGAAAATATAAAGCCTGTAGGAGCACAGTGTCCAGCAGCTCTTCCATAGTAATTGTACTTCACCCGGGTAGAAAGAAACAAACACCTGTTGGTTAAAATAAAATAAAAAATCAACAAAACCCATGCTGACAAAATGAACTCAAAGTGTGACTTTTGTGAAAGACATAAGATCAGCTCAAGTCTGAAATCAAACAGAAAGAAAGATGTAGACAGGATGCTCATTTTTCGATCTTCTACATATATCATGACATTGATTCTATTAATAGATGTGCTATTATTGTGTCACTAGATAGCTGATGTTATGAGAAAGTCCCAGAAATATTTAAGCAGCTCAGAAATAAACCTAGGCATTTAGATTAATTTGATAACCAGCTATGTTATTTTTCTCAGTCTGTTTGATTCTGGAGGCAACTCAGAAACAAGATGATTATGTACATATACATCACCACTAACCATAGCTGTAAACCACAATATAATTTGTAGTTTCAAGTAGATCACTCTTCAATCCTCATTGTTTTTGCACTTTTCCCTCTTAATCTATGAAAGCCCTGGACCTACAATATTATCTCATATCCAGGTTTCCTATGTAATCTAAATTGCCCATTTGTGGCTAATTTTTCTAACCTATAAAATATATATAATATGCCTAACTTATGGAGTTTTGTAAGGATTAATTTTAATAATATAAATTAAAATACTTAGTAAAGTGCTAAACAAGAATATTTTGTCAAAGTACAAATATAAGAAACATGAAGACTTCAAGTGCATAGGGTGATTACTAGGAGCAAGACAAAAATAGCTACTTTTCTGAGCAATTATAATATACCAGGGCCCTGGCCAGCTTGGCTCAGTGGATAGAGTGTCAGCCTGCGGACTGAAGGGTCCCAGGTTCGATTCCGGCCGAGGGCACATGCCTGGGTTGTGG
Organism: Myotis davidii; assembly: GCF_000327345.1. NCBI lineage: Eukaryota > Metazoa > Chordata > Mammalia > Chiroptera > Vespertilionidae > Myotis > Myotis davidii. The sequence continues at coordinate 584,931 of NW_006299517.1, forward strand.
GCTTGATCCCCAGTAGGGGGTGTGCAGGAAGCAGCTGATCAATGATTCTCTCTCATCATTGATGTTTCTATCTCTCTTTCCTTCTCCCTTCCTCTCTGAAATCAATAAAAATATATTAAAAAACAAAAACAATATACCAGGGTCTTTACTAAATTTTTTGTGTATATTATCTCATTTAATTTTTACAACAGCTCAATGAGATAGGTGCTATTGCAATCTCATTTTATAAAGGAGAAAACTGAGACTCAGGATGGTTAAGTAACTTTTTAAAAGGTAAATAACTAGAGTAGGATGTGTTCAAGGTCTGTCTGAATCCAAAGTTCATGCCACCCTCCCTTGCTTCCAAGTGAATAGTTACCAAGATATAATGTATGGTCCCTGTTTCTCAGATAATTCCAATTTTGTTATAGAAAAAACACATGCAACTATAAAATTGTGTGAGCTATTAAAATAAAAAATTATTGCCCTAACCAGTTTGGCTCTGTGGATAGAGCATCGGCCTGCGGACTGAAAGGTCCCGGGTTCGATTCCGGTCAAGGGCATGTACCTGGGTTGCGGGCACATCCCCAGTGGGAGATGTGCAGGAGGCAGCTGATTGATGTTTCTCTCTCATCAATGTTTCTAACTCTCTATCTCTCTCCCTTCTTCTCTGTACAAGGCCCGACAGTCCAATCAATGCCTCACCGTCTCTGGATCAGTCCTTGTTCATCAGTTTATGTTGTTCATTATATTCCACAAATGAGTGAGATAATGTGATATTTATCTTACTCTGACTGGCTTATTTCTTTTATTTATTTTTTCAAAAATATATTTTTATTGATTTCAGAGAAGAAGGGTCAGGGAGAGAGAGATGGAAACATCAATGATGTGAGAGAATCATCAATTGGCTGCCTCCTGTAAGCGCTCCTTTGGGGAGTAAGCCCACAACCCAGGCATGTGCCCTTGACCAGATTCAAACCTGGGACCCTTCAAACTGCAGGGCAATGCTCTATCCAATCAGCCAAACTGGCTAGGGCTGCCTGGCCTATTTTGCTTAGCATAATGCTCTCCAGTTCCATCCATGTTGTTGCAAATCATAAGAATTCCTTCTTTTTTACAGCGGTATTTTTGTAATATTCCATTGTGCAGATGTACCACTGGTTTTTAATCGACTCATTTGTTGATGGACACTTAGGCTGTTTCCAAATCTTGGCAATTATAAATTGTGCTGCTATGAACATAGGGATGCATATGTTCTTTCTGATTGGTGTTTCTGATTTCTTGGGATATATTCCCAGGAGTGGGATTACTGGGTCAAATGGGAGTTCCAATTTTAATTTTTTGAGGACACGCCATGTTGTTCTCCACAGTGGTTGCACAAGTTTGTATTCCCACCAGCAGTGAATGAGGGTTCCTTTTTCTCCATCCTCGCCAGCACTTGTCATTTGTTGATTTGTTGATGATTGCCATCCTGACAGGTGTGAGATGGTACCTCATTGTTGTTTTGATTTGCATCTCTCAGATGATTAGTGACTTTGAGCATGTTTCATCTGTCTCTCGGCAGAGAAGGTAAAGTTACTTTAACTGGTCCTTGAGCATAATACAACAAGCTAACAAACAAAATAAGTATGATCTTCTGTGACTGAAAGATGATACATTAAAATTGTAAGCATTTTGAGCCAGAATGTGTGATTGCCTTTTTAAAAAATATATCTATTTTTATTGATTTCAGAGAGGAAGGGAGAGAGAGATAGAAACATCAATCATGAGAAAGAATCATTGATGGGCTGCCTCCTGCACATCCCCCATTGGGGATCGAGCCCGCATAAGCCCGGGGATCTGGTCCGAGCTTGTGCCCTGACCAAAATCAAACCATGACCTCCTGTTTCATAGGTCGATATTCAACCAGTGAGCCTTTCCGGTCAGGCATGATTGCCTTTTTTTGAATTGGAGAAAGAAGGGCATAAGAAAGTTAGATGAGGTTATGGGAGTGGAAAAGAGAGAGGGTTTTAACTAGAAGTGGGTGAAAGGTTGATATGTAGAGGGTATCTGTAAGATAAGAGACAACCATGTTTGTAGGCTAAAGATAAGGAGATAGAATAAAAGGCTAAAGATGTGGGCACACTCTTGTGTCGGGAGTAAGGTTTGGGAGGAAGTTTGAGTTGTGAAGAAAATGAAAATATAAAAGGAAAATATAATTGGGAATAGTTTAAAGATAAGGAGAATGACCAACGATGATGATAAAGGTGAGATTGAATGCCATCAACTCATATTGGTACTAATCCACAGAGATTTATTTCATTTTTCAACTATTCAGGGTAACAGTGAATATGACAGAAGGTTAAGGTAAGCCAGGACTGACTGGAGATCTTGAAGGAAAGATTCAAAGGCAGGATAAGAGTGCAAGAGAATTAAGGGAAGAGTAAGAGAATGAAATGATAAGTCATGGAGGAATATATTGACAAGAAAAGGAAAGAAATTCATGAGGGGCTAATAAAGTGGGATAAAATAAATCACCAAGCAGCATTTACATGTGTGTTAATTAAAAAATCTTGATTACAATATAAACTTGGAAAATTAAAAAGCTGAGACAACTCTGGAGAGTTAGAGAATAGGTTCTAATGGGGTGCCTCATCAAGAAACCTGCTGGAGACCAATTCCAGCATGACAGCAGGGTTGCATCTGAGAATGGCTGAAGGCATTTCCTCAAACTTGAATAGGATACATTAAATTGATTGCTTGGCTGCCAGACAGCTAAAGGCATCTTAATCTACATGTTATTGCCTCCTACTGGCCAAACACCTGAACAGCCATAGGCTAATTCCCCCATTCTGACAATGGACTCTGTACCAAACCCTGACCCTTTGAAGAGTATATCTCGCCTCGCCTCAGGACAAGTTGTGTAAATAAAAAGCATGGGGTCCTGGGGACGAGGAGAACCTAAAGCCTTAGACTTTAAGATCTTGGATCTTAGCTCCTTTAGCTAAGCTCCTCTGACCCCCAATGCTTACAAAATTATATTTCATCTCCAGACTCTTTATTAGTCTCTGGAATCTTATTTAACATCTATACACAGCCTTCTCCAGATTCTTGACCCGTTCTTGATGCTGGGACAAGAACCCAGGCAGAAAACATTGTTACTTCACTCTCAAGATTCAAATCCAGAGAGAAAGGTTCTGATTGGCCTAATTTCTGTCATGTATATGAGTTTGTAAGCTGGGGATGACCCTGTCTCTTTAAGATGCACCTATACTTGGTTAAAACCCTATCCCACATATAGTGAAGAACTCTGCAGCCTTCCAAGTTTTCTTGTCATCATGTACTTATGATAATCTTGGTCATTCTTCCCTCATATTTTTCTGTTTTTGTTGAACATTTAACTGGGCTGTTTTCTTTCTCCATCCAACTCACATAAACCCAGATATGAAACATCAGCTTCCTTCCTCAATTTTGTGTATTCACACATAGTCATCGCATGCAGTAGTAGTACTATAACACAAGATTTAAGCACAACAGGGGACAAAGAAGGAGTATAGGGGGCTGTTACATATTAGCAACAAGCAGAAGAAAATGTGAAAATGAATACTCTATATGTCTATTCTTAAAATTTCTCTCTCTTCCTCTCCCTCTGTCTCATTCCTCGCCACATGCTCATTTCCTCCTTCCTTCTAATCACTAGCTCATTCACCTCTGACTCCAGTACTCAACTTCAATTTTCATGCAGAACAATTGAACTATCTTCTTCTCAATCCAAGCCTAATTAGTGGTGCACCTGAAAGCAGTTTAGCTAAAAAGTAAAATGACCAAATCAGACTGTTTTGTTAAACTAAGGAAGTTGGATTCTATACATAATTGCTATTCATAATTTTTATATAATCATATCTCTCTTTTTTTGGTCCAAGGGTGTGACCTTTCTGCCATTGCTTGAAAGGTCTTTCCCTCCTTCAAAATTACAGTTATTATCCCTCATTTCAGCTTTTAGTTTATACTTCTACTTTTCATTTAGGTCTTTAAACTACTGATGCTTATGTTTGAATATAATATAATTTTTTTTATATAGAAAGACAGTTTTTCCAAAATCATTTATGAAACAATGTATTTACCACTAATTTGTAGTACCACAATGGTAATATTTATCTGAACTTCATTTTTTCAGTATATTTTACTTATAGTAATTTATTTTGTATTTAACTTTTTAAAAAATCTTTATTGTTGAAAGTATTACATATATCCCCTTTCTTCCCCCATTGACCTCTTTTAACTTCTAATCCTCAGAGACCAGGACTATGGAAATAAACTTTATCTCTTAGTTTCATATCTGAATCCTAACTAGTTTTAAAACTTTGGGGTGATTTGCTCGTATTTTGGGAGGAACCCTAGAGCTGAAGGAAGTATTTTTGTTGTCAGTGAAATGCTGCTGTAGAATGAAGGCTGGTAACAGACTATTTTGTGAATGTATTCTTATGCTCACTGAGTGTTTGGATCACATGTTGTGCTTTTATTAAAGCCTGCTTTGTTCCAAAGTCAGAGAAGGAGAAGCTAAGATCTATTTCTACCTCCATTCCAGAAACTTGGCTTCTAAATAAGTGTTCTTTCAAAGTCAAGTTTTTATAGCATGCCAGCTAATGTTATATCGTGCAAGCTATTTCTATAAGAATGTATAGTATATTTTTTTTGGTCATTTATTTTATGTAAGGTTGTTGATTTTTTGCCTTACAATTTCTAGAAAACAATAAAATGGCATCTCTGGCATTGCTGCTCTTGTTTTTCTCAGAAACTAGAATTCTAATTTAATACCAGCTTTAGAATAAAAACACTGATAAATTAATTCTTATATTGAGGTCCACAAAATAAAGGCCACTCCAGTAGGCCAGCCCATATCACAAATTGAAGCCTAAGTCAGCCTGCACTTAAGTGACACACCTGTCAAAAGAAACCAAACACACCAATCATAATCCTCCAACTCAGTCTTAGATAGCTTACTTTACCTTAGAAAATAGGTCTTTAATTTATTTTGAATTAATTTTTTGAACCAGAGACCTAAATAGAATACCCAAAACAACAAGTTACATAGAAGAAAATTTAGGGACCAAACTTATGGGCATTGTTCTTAGAGAAAATTTTATGAACTTGACCTCAAAGGCAAGGGAAGTAAAGGCAAACTGAAAATCTTCTACACAGCAAAAGACACTGACAACAAAACAAAGAGGTAGCCAGCCAGATGGGAGACAATATTTGCAAACTGTAGCTCTGACAAAGGTTTAATTTCCAAATTGTGTAAAGAACTCATAAAACTCAATACCAAACAAACAGCACAATTAAAAAGTGGGCAGAGGACTTGAAACTATACCTCTCCCAAGAAGACATAGGAACTGTCAGTCCTATATAATAAAAGCTCAGACCAAAGGGCATAAAGACCAGAATGACCAATCAACCAGACGCTCAATGCAGGAGCTGCCTCCTGGTGGTCAGTGTGTGGCCCTCCCACAGCAGTAGCAGCCACTCAGGGGGCGGGTCCAACGCTGCTGGGCTGACCAGGATGAGAGGCGCTCCCCCAGCAGGCTGATCCCTGCAGGCCGCTCCCCACCAGTGCAGGAATCACAGTACTAAAAGCTGGCAGTTACTAAGCACCGTCCTGTGGCAGCAAAGGCCGAGTGCTCTCCATGGAATCTCAGATAATCCCAGAACCACCTCACAGGGTTGATCTAAGGGTTTCTATTCATAGCTTTTAGAATGGAATGAGATCATCAGCTTTTAAGTAGCTGAGGGAAAACACACACTGCTCCTTTTTCATTCTCTTCATCCTGCCTTCTTGTGAGAAAAGGAACAACTGGCTCCCATGGCCACCCGGAGCACTGTGCTGAGAGCTCACCAGCCCTTGGCTCCGAGTGAGTCTGCTATCCAATGGCCTTTACACCTAACGCCGCTGCCTGAGCATCTTACTCAACCCTTATCACTGACTGAGCAACCGCCATATCCCAGGCATGCCCAGTGCCCAGGTGCTCACAGAGCAGCAGGGAGCCAGCCACCCTGTCCTACTGAGTGTGCATTCCACAGGAGAGTATGGGGGTTTGGGGAGTAAACAGCCTTAGACAGGCATGAGGAACAGCCATTGGAGGGCACGGGCACCATGAAAACATGTGAATGAAACCACATAGGGGCTCTGAGAGGGAGGGGCAAAGGGAGGCTTGCTGAAGGAAAGTAGATGGATGGAGGAGAGCCAGGCAGATGCCTGGAGAAGGGCATTGGGTGTTGGAAGCTACCCATTGTCTTCACTATCACAGACATATAAACAAGGATCCCAGAACGTTGGTGAACCTTGAATTCCTGGCAAGGACCAGCGTGATGCACCGGCCTGGGCACCAGTGGAAGTCCTTCCCCTTGAGTTGGGCTTGCCCATCTGGCCCCCAATATTTCCAAATTATTTCTTATCTCGTCTCTTTCATTTGCATGCGGCCCCTCTTCCAGATCTTGAACCCTGAAGCACGTGGGACATGGGGGAACATACACAACCAGGCAGAGGGGACAGCAGCAAGACAAGCAAGAGGCTGAGTGGAAGGGGGTCAAGGCTGGGTTGGGGGGCACATCCTGCAGGGATAGAGGACCCATGAGAACATGGCATCACCTGAGTGCAAGGGGAAGGCACCAGGGCTGTAGGTGAGGACCTGTTGACTTCTGTGTCAGGAGCAGACTGAGGGGGACGAGGAAGCAGGGAGACAGCACCCTTCCCAAGAGTGATGCGGATACCGTGGAAACTATAGCAGCAGTGGTGGCAGCTTTAGGGTGTGCTGTAGGGAAGCCAGAGTGTGAGGGACTATGTGGGGGTGGGGGTGGGGAGGAAGCCCCATGCTCCACTAGGCCCTGGAAGGCAGGGTCTTCAGCAGCTGCTGGCAGGGGGCTGTCTCTTTTGAGGGTCTGACTGTAAAACCCAGACCTTAGTTTGAGCTCCACACAAGGGACATAGAATGTTCATGATCAGCATCCCACCCTGATGTTCAGGAGGCGGGTCATTCCTGTCTGGCTGCCCTAGTCCCTCCAGCCCCCCCCCAACCCCCCGACACACACACATACAGCTCTCTTCAGTGATCACAAGTACTTATTGGAAACAAGCAAATGGTTTTATTTTTGGTACAAAAAAAGAACAAAACAGAATTTCAGTATTATGGAAAGCAAATGTTGAAAACTAGGAAAATGAAGCACCCTTGTAGACACACAGATCAGCTGTGCCTGGAACCGGGTCACGTGTGACACAAAAGGGCTCAGGGTCCAATGCAAAGGGCTTGCCCAGGTGGTCCGACTCCAATCCTGGACTCCAGTTTCCAGGACAGAGAGAATCCTGCACCACAGAACAGAACAGCCAAGACCAGCCCCAAGTCGCATGGCCTAAGGCAATGCTTGCACTGCTTTCTGAGAAAGAAAGGCTCCTGACATGCTGGGACAGGGTGATCAGCATCCAGATCGCTTCCTCTAACTCCCACCCAGGGTCTATGGTGCTTCCAGCTCTGCCCCTCTCACCCCCTCCCCATCCTCCACCCTCCGCAGCTCTGATGGCAGGTAGGGGGCGTGGGGGGTCACGCAGGGAATCTGAGGGCCTCAAGGAAGTGTTGCTTGAAGAGCCAGAGACAGTGTCTGTCCATCCGTCCCCCTGGATGAACCCATTATCACAGAGGCCTCATGAGTGCATGCTTAGAACCGGTCCCCTTCCCTCCCTCCAACTTTGCTCCTGCATAGCTTGGCCTTTTTGGGCAAGTCGACCTCTAGAGTGTTAATTCTTTCTCCTTTAAAGTAAGAACAAGAGCCTGGTGGGCATGGCTAAGTGGTTGAACATTGACCTATGATTCAGGAAGTCAAGGTATGATTCTCTGTCAGGGCACATGCCCAGGTTGTGATCTTAATACCCAGTGTGGGGCATGCAGGAGGCAGCCGATCCATGAGTCTATCTCACCATTCATGTTTCTATCTCTCTCTCTCTCACCCTTCCTCTCTGAAATCAATGGAAGATATCCTAGTATATAAAACCCAGGGTCCTTAACGGCCAAAACGACTGAAGGCTAGACCAACCAGAAGTCAGTCCTGTAGTCAGTGCTGGGTTGCCATGGTGACCCAGCACTGACTGCCATGGCTGCAGGCACAGAGACCCAGCACTGACTGCTGAGGGGGCTGTGGATCAAGCCCAGAGAGAGGCCTGGACAGAGAAGCAGGGTCTGATCCTTAGCCTCCGTGGCAGCTGTTGATCAGCCCTGACCTCTCTCTTTCTCTCCAGGCCTGACCAGCAGCTGTGCCTCTCTTTTCCCTCTGGGCCTTAGTGGGGGCTGCTAATCAGCCCCACCTCTCTGATCAGGCCTGCAGATAGTCCCGGAACTGACTGTCATAGAAACCGACCAATCAGAAAGAAATCTGTGTGAACAGTGAGGAGCCAATGGCTGCCTAGGAGGCAGAGCTTTTGATGCTGACTGGCATAGAAACCAACCAATAAGAACCTAATCTGGGTGAACTGCGAAGGCAGAACCTAAGGTGGGGGCTGAGGAGGGGTTTTAAGGGCAACAGCTGTTTGGTGTAAGGTGTAAGAAAGCGGTTCAATTTTTTAATGACCAGTTTGGCAATATAGTGCATATGGCTGGCTATCCGTCCAGATATAGGGATTACGG
>NW_006299517.1:593597-602003 GCF_000327345.1 Myotis davidii
CAACTGCTGGCAGTAGGATATCCCCCAAGGGGTCCCCGATTGGAGAGGGTGCAGGCTGGGTTGAGGGACCTGCCCCCCATGAATGAATTTCTATATAATAGAAATTCTAGTTCTATATAATAAAAGCCTAATATGCATATTGTCCCCTCAACCAGGAGTTTGACCACTCGCTATGACATGTGCTGACCACCAGGGGGTGGCACGGAACATGGAGGGCATCAGTGATGAGGCACTGGCAGTGGACAACAGTGGAGGTGCTGCTGGCCCCAATGGGCCCTAATGGTCTTCCAGGTGAGCAAGGCCGCAGCTGCCAGGACCACAGGGGTCAGTTGAGCTCACCATGGGTTCACGCAGGAGCCAGTCTGCCAAGGCCGACTGGGAAAGAGAGCTGTCTGCCCGGCTTCCATGTCACACTGCTGGTGGCCCAGAGACTCATGCTGCACCCCAGCCCACGGTGTCCAGCCACACTTACCACATCTCCATTTGGGGACTCAGGTGCCATGACTCAGGCGGAGAGGGGAACATGGGGGTCCAGGGGCCCAGGTGTTGTCGAGGGCCCAGAGTTAGGCTGGGACCTGTCCATCCATGCCAGACACTCATGCTTTGATCGCCGGCCAGGCCTAGGGACCACACCTGTGCACAAATTCCTTGCACCAGGCCTCTAGTAGATATATGAAAAGATGTTCAACCTCACTGGCAATTAGGGAAATGCAAATGTAAACTACAATGAGATACCACCTCACACCTGTTAAAGTGGCCATTATCAACAAGACAAGCAATAACAAGTGGTGGAGAGGTTGTGGGAAAAAGGGAGTCCTCATCTACTTCTGGTGGGAATGTAGACTAGTGCAAACAATATGGAAAGCAGTCTGGTGATTCCTCAAAAAATTAAAGATGGAGCTACCATCATTAAGCAATCCTTCTCCTGGGTACATGTATTCATAAGTGTATATGTGCCCCTGTGTTCATAGTAGTCAAGATATAAAACCAACCAAAGTGTCCCAAAATAAAGACTGGATGAAGATGATATGGTACATATGCACAATGGAATACTATTCAGCCACAAGAAAAGATGAAATACTTCCATTTGCAACAACATGGATGGACCTTGAGAACATTATGCAAAGTGAAATAAGTCAGTCAGAAAAAGCTAAGAACTATATGATTTCACTCTTATGTGGGATATAAAACTGAAACTGGTGAGCACAAACAGTAGTGTGGTGATTGCCAGAGGGAAGAGGGTGGGGAGAGGAGAGGGTTCTAATATATGGTAACAGGAAAAGATTTGACTTTGGGTGGTGAACACACAGTACAATATACTAATCTTGTAACATAGAAACCCACACCTGAAGTCATTCTATAAGGGAATTTGACCAATGTCACCCCAATAAATTTAATTTTAAAAAGAAAGAAAATAGTACCTACTAGCCCTGTAAAGAAACCCCCAACCTCCTAGCCAACCATGCCCTGTTTCCACATTGCAACTTATAACTTTCTATAAAACCCTTTTTCCAAAATCCCTCAGAAAGAGTTATCCACTGATTGTGAGGTCCTGTACTCTCCCCAGTCCATGGATTGCTTTCCCTTAAAAATAGGACATCAAACTCATCGCTAAATTCTTTTAATTTTCTCACTTGACAACACTCACCATATGTACATTATAACAATGTTTATTAAACGGCTGATGACCTACTAATTGCAATAAAACCACTCGTAGAGAAAGAAAAAGTAAATAGGTTCTTGGCCTCAACCCTGAAGAGACTGAGATTTAATAAATTTATGGTATAGACTCAAAAATCACTCATAAAAAACCTACAAAGATTTTCATATGCATACAGATTTAGGAAATCCTGCTTCACAGTAAAGAAATCTATAACTTATAAATATGTAGGATGAAATATATGAATATATTGAATAAAAACATATATTATGATTTAATCTTAGGTTTTGTTATACTTATCCCTTGTTTGTTATAACTAATGAATTTTACTCATGAGTAATGAATATATTAACATAATATAGGCTTAAGAAGTTGAAAAAAATTGTGTGATGGCAGCAAATATATTTTATTTTTATTTACTAACTTTGAAATGTATCTTATTTAACTGATCCATTATGCATTCTTTTGTGTGGTCTTCGTCAAATGATTCTGAATATATTTTATGAAGTGTTGACTCAATTTCATGTAGCGTTTTCATGGAGAGTACAAAATTGAATGACAAGTTTTCATTTTTCAGCGGTAATTAATACTAACTTTCCTAGCTAATTCAAAGCTCCATGTGGATGATGCAAAAATAGCTTGCTTCATTTAATATGCATAACAGATGCCATTTTATTTCTACACATTGAATAGTGTTTTTGTATTGTTAAGGATTGAGTGTGGTATTTTAATCTGAATTGTTGCAGATTTTTTTCAAGTCAATAATACAAGCCTACAAAATTAAAATGCACTACTTGTGTCAAACATAACAAAATCATTGTTTGTTTATTTTTCAAGGTGCTAATAAAAAAGATTAATGATACTGCTGGATAATGAAACAATCTGCCAGGAGGCCAGCCCCAGAATATAGAGTGGCACAGTAGCAAGGAGTGCTCAGGGAAAAAAAAATTACTTTCCTCCCTGAATACATTCAACAGAATTTTTACCACTCATCTGACATTTGGGGTTGAGGAGTTGGCTTTTACTTTTTTTTTTAAGTGTTGCTCAAATGTCTTGAAGATTATTTACCTCCAGACAGTAAGCATTTGCATTTGAAGATATTTTTGTCAAGCAATCAATGAGGGCATTTGAACTCCACAAAATCTCTATTTCCTGAGCAAAGACCCCCCATACTTAAACATATTACACACAGTAACACCACATTAATGCAGACCCCAGTGACTCAAATTGATGGCAGTTCAAACCAGTCACATTCAGAAGATAAAGTAGGACTCTACCAAACAAATTGAGTTTATTAAACTCAAGGGTGTGGGAGGAGTTGGGTGGCCAAACATTTTACTTTACTGACAAAACTATTTCAAATGCTTTCAGTGGCAAAAATTTACAAGTATTTGTATGTAAAAGAGAAATCATTTTTTCCCATTTATTAGAGTCCCAAAGGAGCCCTAGTAGACTATAGTTGATTAACTTAGTTATCTGTGCATAGTGAGTCTGAATGCTTAGAAAATCAATGATAATGATAAAAAATATATAATGACGGCAACTATGTATCAAGTGCCTTAGACTCCAGGCATATTGTTCTTTACGTGTATATTGCTTCATGTTATACTAAATTCTTATAAGGTACATGTTAATTTACAGAAGAAATCTAAGGCTCAAAAAATGAATATACCATAGTTTACACAGCTTTCAGTGGCAGATAAGTTGGCTTTGAAAGACTGTGATCTAAATCTTAGCTATGGTAATTGTGCTGCTATGAACATAGGGGTGAATATATCCTTTCTCATTGGCGTTTCTAGTTTCTTTGGATATATTCCTAGAAGTGGGATCACTGGGTCAAATGGGAGATCCATTTTTAGTTTTTTGAGGAAATGCCATACAGTTTTCCACAGTGGCTGCACCAGTCTGCATTCCCAACAGCAGTGCACTAGGGTTCCTTTTTCTCTGCATCCTCACCAGCACTTGTCATTTGTTGATTTGTTGATGATAGCCATTCTGAGAGGTGTTAAGTGGTACCTTATTGTTGTTTTGATTTTCATCTCTCGGATGTTTAGTGACTTTGAGCATGTTTTCATATGTCTTTTGGTGTTCTGAATGTCCTCTTTCGAAAAGTGTCTATTTAGGTCCTTTGCCCATTTTTTGATTGGATTGTTTATCTTCTTTTTGTTAAGTTGTATGAGTTCCCTGTCAATGTTGGAGATTAAACCCTATCAGAGATAACATTGGCAAATATGTTCTCTCATGCAGTGGGCTTTCTTGTTGTTTTGTTGATGGTTTCCTTTACTGTGCAAAAGCTTTTTATTTTGATAAATAAGGACACAGGTAATACCTTAATCAATAAAGGGGGAAAAAAGCCTTTGATCTAAACCAACAGTTTTTAAAGTGCAGTCCCTGATCCAGCAGCTTTGGCTGCTGATGCAAATGCTCTAGCCCTATTCCAGACATGCTGCATCAGAAACTCTGAGGGTAGAGCCCAGCCATCTGTGATGTCCTGGTTCATAGGTCTACGCTCAACCACTGAGCCAGGCCGGCCGGGCAGCCAGCCATCTTTTTTTAAAAAGACCTCCAGGGTATTCCGATGTATACTAAGTTTTAGGAATCACTGATCTAAGTAATAGTGATGTTGGGGCCCAGACAGGGCACCTAAAATGTGCCACTTCGGCATTTTGTTTATTTTGAATGAAAGTTACTTGAAAAGCAGCCAGTGCAAGAACAACACCTTAACCCTCCTTTGTCTTCTTGAGTGCAGGAAATAAATCTTCCCCGTGAAATGGTGCCTGTGGGCACACGGAGCGGGAGACATCCTTATTACCACAGAGAATCCAGGGCTCAGACACCTGTATAAACAAATGTTGTTACTTTTTTGCAAATTTACCAGCAAGCTCAAACTTTGCTTAGATTTCTTACTAATGAACACCCAAACCTAAGTTTCTTTCTCCTGTCAAATCCTCACAAATTTATTATTTCTTTGAGTAATAATATGTAAAAGCTGCCTGCCTTTAAGTCACTCTTTGAGTATCAATTTTGTGATCTCCCTGTGCATGAAATAAAATTGTGTTTTCTCCTATTAATCTGTCTTGTGTCATTTTTATTATTAGTCCAGCCATAAGAATTCAAGCAGGGTAAGAGGGAAATGTCTCCCTCCCTGACAGTACAATATATATACTATATTACTTTACTATAATAACCTTTCATCTAAGTTACTAAGTTAAGTACTTAATATCTTGGAAGATAAGTTTCCACCATCACCAAACCTGTACCTAAAACTTGTGTATTGTGTAAAGAGCAGCATGTTAGGAATCAAAAAGACTAGTTTCTGATCTCAGAAATTTGAAAGAAAATCTCTAGGCAGGTTTCTTCATCTGTAAAGTTAAGTAGTTGGATTAGATGTTCTCTCAACTCACTTTTAACCCTGGTATGATTTTAGTTACCTTGAAAATGAGAATGGTGGATTACAGAAAAGTTCAGTAATCAGTGCCTCTGCTGCACAACTCTAGGTCAGAGAGGCATCATTTACATCATCGTCCATATGAGTAATAGTTGTGGCATTTACAATCAGCAAAGCAGCATGCAGTTTAGTCATCCTTGTTACTTTAGAGAAAACAAATGAAAAAAGCAAGTAATCCTTAATTCTAAATGTTCTGCCATCAAAGAACATGCTAGAGCATTATTTTCAGAGACAGCTGGTACAATGAATAGAAAAAGGAATTTAGAGTGAAACAAATGACTCCAGACCCAGTTCTTCCATGATTTGCCTTTGAGATCTCCAGGAAATTATTAGCTTCTTTGATACTTTGAGAGTTTATATAAAAAGTTATAGAAGCATATTATATTACCTAATTTATCAGATAATAAAACAATTACAAGTAACATTTATGTGAAAACATTTTTCAAATGTGGCTACTAATAGTATATTTGAACCTTGAAAGTTTAAAAACTATTCCTCTTAAAATATTTCTAATTTATCATTTCAGCAATTCAGATGGGTCTTTCTTCCAACATCTACACAAGAATGAAGATTTACTGCTGCGGGGGAGAAAACACTAATTTTCCCTCTACCCTTATAGATTCTTGGTTGAGACCCACTGTAATAAATGGCTGATTAACAGGAGAAAAACAAACAAAAGTTTAATAACATGTACACCTTTTGTGTACATGGGAGAGACCCAGGAAAACTGAGTAACTCCTTGAAATAGCCCAAGCCTTCACCTAAAATAACACCTCTAGTTAAAGACAAAAGATGTTGGCAGTGTGGGGCGGGGGTGAGTGGGTGGGAGTGGGTGGAGCAGTTATGGGAGATAACAGAAAAGCATAGTGAACATCTGCTGTTTTAAAAAATAGTCAGCCTAAAATAATCCTTATGTCAAAGAGATGCATTTTGCCAAAACCGGTATGGCTCAGTGGATAGAGTGTTGGCCTGCGGACTGAGGGGTCCCAGGTTCGATTCCGGTCAAGGGCATGTATCTGGGTTGCGGGCACATCCCCAGTGGGAGATGTGCGGGAGGCAGCTGATCGATGTTTCTCTCTCATCGATGTTTCTAGCTTTCTATCTCTCTCCCTTCCTCTCTGTAGAAAATCAATAAAATATATTAAAAAAAAGAGAGATGCATTTTGGGGTGGGTAATTCTGCTTCCCTTCACTGTACAGATGGTTCCCAACCTATAATGGTTTGACTAATGATTTTTCAACTTTATTACGATGGGGAAGCCATATACATCGAGTAGAAGCTGTACTTTGAATTTTGAACTTTGATCTTTTTCTGGGCTAGCAATAGTCTTTTGTGATGTTGGTCAGCAGCAGTGAGCTGCAGCTCTCTCGGTCAGCCGCACAACCATGAGGGTAAATAACAGATACTCTATAGTGTATTCATTTTGTTAGATGATTTTTCCCAACTGTAGGCTAATGTGTTCTGACCATGTTTAAGGTAGGCTAGGCTAAGCTTTGTTGTTCAGTAGGTTAGGTGTCCTAAATGCATTTGCAACTTATATTTTCAAATTACAATGGGTTTATCAGGACAAAACCCCATCATAAATAAAGGAGTATGTGTATATACCAGTAAAAGTGATTATTTGACTGTTAATTTCATATTTAAAAAACTAAGCACATTAAGAATAAACCTTGCACATTTTGTGGGGCATGCTCTTGGTTATCAACAAACTTCAAGTTTTATGACTCATTGAATATGAAGGGGAGCAGAATATGACACCCCAAAACATAGCTCTTTGGCATAAGGATTATATCATGAGCTGATTATTTTTTAAATATATTTTATTGATTTTTTTACAGAGAGAAAGGGAGAAGGGTAGAGAGTTAGAAACATCGATGAGAGAGAAACATTGATCAGCTGCCTCCTGCACATATCCCACTGGGGATATGTCTGCAGCCAAGGTACATGCCCTTGACTGGAATCAAACCTGGGATCCTTGAGTCCGCAGGCTGACGCTCTATCCACTGAGCCAAACTGGTTAGGGCTAGTTTTATTATTTTTAAGTAATTACTGGAGGATATGTTTTTATTGACTTTTAGAGAGAAAGGGAGAGGGAGAGAGAGAAACATTGATGTTAGAAACATCGATTGGTTGCATCCTGTACACACTCCGACCTTGGGATGGAAACCACAACCTAGGTATGTGCCCTGACCTGATCAAACCTACCAATTTTTACAGACATTAATATACCACCACATTTGCTTCACATCTTTCTCTACTAAAATTCTATAGATATAGCTAAAGCCCAAACCCCATCTGTTTCTCCTGTTTTTCCATCAGGCTTTGTATTAAGACCAGTGTGTTTCATTTTCTTTCACGTTTACTCTTACGATGTATTTGTGTACAGAAATAAAGAAACCCAGAGAGCTGAAGTAGCCCATCTAATATGTTAGTGGTTCTTAGAGACTTTTAGACCTCATGGAATAGAAACATTTATTTATTTATAATAAATAAAAAATGGGAGTTGCCAACTGGTGTGTGTGTATGTGTACCAAGTAAAAATCTTTAAAATGACATCTACTATCACACCCACTATACCTATTGTCATCTACCATCACCCATTTTAATTCCACAATTAAGAAATAATCTAAAGTAATGCAGATCATTATTAAAATTAAATAGATTTAGCTATTTGGAAAGCCCTCTGTGATGCCATTAGTTTTAACCAGAAAAAACTTGAACAGAAGCCTGTACTCTACTCAGACAATCTGAAAAGTCATGGAGACAGCTGATGAATGGTAGCACTAGGAATAAAGTTTGGGGTTCCTGATTCCCTGGTGCAGTGCTCTTTTCACTGCATCATGCTATTATTAGTCACATACGTTATATGATTGACCCAGCACACAAAATGTTTTACTGCATAAACATAATATTCCTCCATTACCTCCTTAGCCTCCATTACCTTAGGAGCTGTGTTGGTAAAGATATTGCTATGACATATGTCTGCTATTTTGCTGCCTATGGAGTCTTGTAGAATTTTTATGTTTTTCCATCTTACATTCAAGTCCTTTAGCCATTTTGAGTTTGTTTTTGTGTATGGTATAAGTTGGTAATTTAGCTTCATTTTTTTTGCATGTATCTGACCAAATTTCCCAACACCATTTATTGAAGAGACTGTCTTGACTCCATTGTATGCTCTTGTCTCCTTTGTCAAATATGAATTGAGCATATGGCTTGGGTCCATTTATGGGTTCTCTGTTCTGTTCCATTGGTGTAAATGTCTGTTCTTGTGCCAGTACCAGGCCGGTTTGAGAACAGT
>NW_006299517.1:602160-610051 GCF_000327345.1 Myotis davidii
TTCTAGGAATATATCCCAAGGAATCAGAAACACCAGTCAGAAATGATGTATGCACCCCTATGTTCATAGCAGCACAATTTACAATAGCTAAGATTTGGAAACAGCCTTAGTGCTCATCAGCAGATGAGTGGATTAAAAAAACCTGTGGTACATCTACACAATGGAATACTACGCCGATATAAAAAAAAAGGAACTTTTACCATTTGCAACAGCATGGATGGAACTGGAGAGCATTATGCTAAGTGAAATAAGCCAGTTGGAGAAAAATCTATTGTCAAAAGAGCAGACCAGGTAACATTTTAAGTGGAAATTAGTAAATTGAACCCTTTGATAAACACTTTCCAATGGTTGTCTACCTCAGAGTAAAATACAAAATCCTTAAATCACATACTGGGACCTATATGATATATCCCAGTATTCTTCAACAGAAATCTAATATGAGCAATTTATACAATTTTAGATTTTCTAATAACTACATTGAAAAGAAACATGAAAATTATTTTTAGTAAATTCCAGTCAATATATAAAGATATTATTTCTTTATCATATAAACAATATAAAATATTATTAATGAAATATATTACCTTCTGTTTATCATACTATGTCTCTAAAATCTGGTATGTGTTTTATACTGGCATCACATTTCAATTTCAACTATTCACATTTCAAGAGCTCAATAACCAGATGCAGCTAGTGTTACTGTATTGGACAGCAGAGTTAGGTCTTCATTACTTGCTTGACCTCATTGACTAATACTTTTCCTAATTCATCTCTAGTACTTCCCTATTCAAACATTCTGGGAAGACTTAGCACTGGCTGTCTCTTCTGCCTATAATGTTCCTCTCCCAGATACACAACTGATTTAATAATATAAAAATCAGTAATTTAACAAATTACCTTGGTGTAGAAGATACAAGGGGACTTTAAGAGAAATTACACCTGCTGTAATAGAGTATGCAGTCCAGTTAGAGAGACAGCCATTCATTAAACAATAAGACAAATTAATATTTACAAATACTGTAAAGTGCTATGAAGTTGGTCTATTACTCAGAATTACAAAAGAACAATACTGGTACATACAACAGGTTGGATAAATCTTCAGGGAATTATACTCAGTGAAAAAAAATCCCATAATGTTAGATACTATAGGCTTCTATGTATAATAACATTTTTTTTTGAAATGACACAATTATAGAAATGGAGACATTGCCAGGTGTTAGGGAGGTGGTAAGGGTGGAAAGGAAGTGGGAGTGGCAAAAAAGATCCTTGTGGTAATTGAAATATTCTCTATCTTAGCTGTGTCCATGCCAATATTCTGACTTTGCTATTGTATTACAGTTCTGTAAGATGTTATGATTGGGAGAAACTTAGTAAAAGGTACGCAGGAACTCTATTATTTCTTATAAGTGCATATATATCTATAATTATCTCAAAATGAAAAAGAAAAGTACAGGTGCTATGCATAGAATAGATTTGGTAAATTAAGAGGGCTTCCTTGAGGAGGTGACATTTGCTCTCAAAGAGGAAGTATTAGTGGGAGATAACTGAATTGGGGGGAGAGGAGAGCAATCCAGGCAGCTCTAATACTCTGCTGCAGCTTAGAGGATGAATCAGAGTGTGACCAGTAGTTGAGGCAGGAAGATGGATTGGTTGGCTACTATAGTCGTTTAGGCAAGAAATAATGGTAGTTTGATCTTAGGGAAATATCAATCACAATGATAATTAAATGGACTCCAGAGCTCTTCAGGATGTGAAATAAAGTGACAGAAAAGTCTTAAAGATAGATGAAAACAGATTATTTTGATTTATTTAATAATAATATTTTATACATTTTAGTAGTGCTAACAAACATTAGGTCATTGTAATTCTGAAAAGATTGTAAATAACGAGTACAGAGTAATACATACCTTTCAGAAATTACTTTGATTTGCAACACATATTTGCACAAAATACTAATGGATGCCAATTCGCCTGTCACACTAGCAAAGAAAATACTTGTTACTTGTAAATCTTTTCTTTCCAACATGTACTCTATATAGCTCCAGAGAAAAATGAAACTCTATCAAAGTCACCTGTGTGTCCCCATTCACTCATACATTCATTAAACATATTGAACAGTGACTATATTCAGATGTTGAGCATACAGACATAAAGACATGCACTCTGGCTGGCTAGTGTGTGTCAGTGGTTGAGCATCGACCTATGAACCAGGAGGTCATGGTTCAATTCCCAGTCAGGCAATCTGCCCTAGTTGCAGGTTCAATCCCCAGTGTGGGGTGTACTGGAGGCAGTTGACGATGATTTTCTCTTATCATTGATGCTTCTCTCTCTCTCTCTCTCTCTCCCTTCCTCTCTGGAAAAAAAAAAATACATGCACTCTACAGGCTTTCAGACTTGAGTTTGAATCCTGACTCTGTGCTTAATAGCAGCATTATGTTAGTTAACCTCTGTTTTTGTCCTCAGTTCCTTCATCTTTATTGTTTTAAATTTATCTTTATTGTTGAAAGCTCCTTCATCTTTAAACCAGAAATAACAGTATTGCTCACTTTATAAAACTTCCAGGTTGCTACATACAACAACATACTCAGTCTTTATTGGCCTGACCATCGTTGTTAATTGAGAATAGACTGTTTTCATTTTCTTAACATTCTCTGTTCCCCTGACTTCTGAAAAACAACTATTCCTGGGTTCTCCTAATAACTCTGACAGTTATTGCTCCTACTTCATTGTGGATCTATTTCTTCTATCCATTGCTTAAAATTTAATTTGATATTGCTCTGCCCTTAAAATACTAACTGCTGTAGTCTCCTTATGACTCTCATAAAAGCTCATGGTTTCATCAAAACCATATAGGCTATGAACATCAAGCCTCTTTCTCTAGCCTCAATTGCTGCACTGATATTATATTCCAGCATATTTATTAAGCGCTTGCTGGAGATCTCTTCTTAGATTTTCCAAGGCTTCTCAAAGCAAACATGACCAGAACTAAATTCATCCTCTTACCTTCAAAACATGCTCTAACTTATTTATTCACTATCTTGCCTAATGCCACAGTGACACCACCCAAGTCATCCTAGATAGAATCTGACAATATCCTTGAATTGTATTGTCGCACCTAAAAATGGCATGAAAGACTTTAGATGCACAGAAAAGCTTAAAGTGTGATATAAAAACTAAATGTCATGATTGAAATGCTTGTCATATTTGTTCTAGGTCATTGTTTTATATAAACAAATACTTGGAGACATATATGTAGGTATGCACCTCAAAAGTACCATTCTCCTCTTTCACTCTCTATAAGTGACCACTATTTTGAATTTAGTGTTCATTATTTCAAATAATGTTTTTGTGATATATATACATGTATATCTGTATACATATACTGACTATATCCATGATTTAAACTTCATATAAATAAAATGATCCAGCATATACACATAAACAATTTGATGTTTTTGTTCAACTATGTACTTGGTATTTATCCATGTGTTTTGATTCATTTTTATTGCTTTATATTACTCCCCTGTAGAAGCATACCACAGTCCACTTTCTTGGCTGAAATTTGTTTTCTCTTATTACAAGCTTAAATTTTTATTCTTAAAATGCCTCCATGTGCACTGTGGAGGGAAAAGGATTTCTATGGAAAATAACCTCACAGGGCAATCTGATAAATTCCTAAATGGCAAGTCATGGTGGGTAGTCAAGCCCCAGATACTAACTTTCTTTAGAACCATTGTCTTAAGCAAGCCCTGTCCATTGTTTTTTGTGCATCTAGATCAGTGGTTCTCAACCTTCCTAATGCCGCGACCCTTTAATACAGTTCCTCATATTGTGGTGACCCCCAATTTCATTGTTACAAATTGAACATAATTAAAGCATAGTGATTAATCACAAAAACAATATGTAATTATATATGTGTTTTCTGATGGTCTTAGGCGACCCCTGTGAAAGGGTTGTTCAACCCCCAAAGGGGTCGAGACCCACAGGTTGAGAACCGCTGATCTAGATTAACATACATTTGAAAATAAGTGTAACCACCCTCAAGAGAGAACATAATCACCCTGTAATCAATTCCCCACCTTGGTTTCTCCTATATTCATGTAATCTTCCTTACATTCCCTCTTTAATTTCACATGCAAAAAAGAAATTATTCTCCAGAGCATTTGAGATATTGCCTCCAGGCAATTGTCATCAGTTTGGCTCAAATAAATTCTTATAAAAAAATATCTACAGATTTACACATTTCTTTCATCAACAGTGCTTGTAAGAGAGCTTTTCTAAGGAATAACTCAAAATGCAATTGCCTTGTAAGCTAATCATTATCATTAATAGGTATAAATATTTCTCTCTTCTCCGCATCCAGTGCAGAGAGTGGTCCGGTTCCTGAGTAGGGGCGGCTGGGAATTGAGAAAATGAAAGAAAGAGACACAGAGATGGAAGGGGCCAGGTGGTACCACTGTCCTCTGATGAAGAGACAGGGACCCAGAGCCAGTACAGCATATTTATTTTATACAGCAAAAACCAGGAAGTTTTACTAAAAGTCAAGACAAAGGGGATTATGCGCATTCTTGGGTGGGCCCCTGTTGTATTCATTCTTGGTACTTGGCTGGATTTAAATAACAAAACTCACCCCCTGGCACCTGGGCTGAAGGTCAAGCTGACAACACTCCTGCCTCTGGCAAAGCGTGTTTTCAGGACATGGCTTTGCCAAAGCCACTGGATTCAATTGACAATAATTAAAGAAATGCCCATGTGCCTTCCCAGGTGCTCTCTATAATTAGGTATTATAACTTTCTTTTATTTTTATTTATTTATTTTTTTTTACTTTTAATTTCTTTATTTATTAAGCTGCTTACACGTATTACATGTGTCCTTATCCCCCCATTATCCAAAGTAGTTGTACCATTTATATACCTACAGGTAGCATGTAAGAGTCTCATTGTTCCACAACCTCACATACACCTGATATTGTTGGATATTATTTATTTTCTTTATCTGATATGTAAAAAATGTCTCATTTCTTTTAATGTACATTTTCCTGATTTCTACTGTATTTGAGCATATTTTCATATACATTATTATCTATGCACATTCTTTGTTCTTTCATTTTTAATTCTTGTATTTTTCTTATCTTTCAGATACACACACAAACACACACACATACACACATGCATTCTAGATTTAAATCTTTGTCAGATGCACTGAAAAAAATCCTTCCAATATGAGAGGTATTTTTCTAATTTTGTTTATAGTTCTTTATTGTACAGGAGTGGAGAGGGCATGGAAGCTCCTCACTCTTCCCCCATACCTTGCCCTATTCATCTTTTCCATATGGCTTTTACTGAGTTAGATTCCTTTATAATAAGCCAGTAGTGTGGTAGGCAGTTAGATAGATAAGAGCAGAGCAAGGAGGATGAGCCAGATGCAGAAGGTCACCAGGGCAGAGAGCCTTGGGTGACTAGCAAGAGATAACTGTAGATTGGGACCTCACCCTCAGGCTGACCTTTCACCTCCCAGCACATCACTGAATATTTCTCTCTTCTCCGCATCCAGTGCAGAGAGTGGTCCGGTTCCTGAGTAGGGGCGGCTGGGAATTGAGAAAATGAAAGAAAGAGACACAGAGATGGAAGGGGCCAGGTGGTACCACTGTCCTCTGATGAAGAGACAGGGACCCAGAGCCAGTACAGCATATTTATTTTATACAGCAAAAACCAGGAAGTTTTACTAAAAGTCAAGACAAAGGGGATTATGCGCATTCTTGGGTGGGCCCCTGTTGTATTCATTCTTGGTACTTGGCTGGATTTAAATAACAAAACTCACCCCCTGGCACCTGGGCTGAAGGTCAAGCTGACAACACTCCTGCCTCTGGCAAAGCGTGTTTTCAGGACATGGCTTTGCCAAAGCCACTGGATTCAATTGACAATAATTAAAGAAATGCCCATGTGCCTTCCCAGGCGCTCTCTACAGTCTTTGGTAACGATGTGCCACTTTATAGAATTTTTTAGTGTGACTCTGTCTTATCCAACAGTACAATCATTTTTGCCATTAGTCTAACTTTAGTGATTTTTCTTCATTAATTTTTTTTAAAATAGTGCAAAGAAGGAGACTGTTCTTTTATATTGAAAGAACATTTTTTTCCTTCTTTAGAATTTATCTAACTTCCTCTCTGAGTGAGGTCTTAGTCTCAATTTATTAGTTCAGTCATTTAGCACAAAATGTAAAATTACAGTTACTGAGTTAGATTCCTTTATAATAAGCCAGTAGTGTGGTAGGCAGTTAGATAGATAAGAGCAGAGCAAGGATGATGGGCCAGATACAGAAGGTCACCAGGGCAGAGAGCCTTGGGTGACTAGCAAGAGATAACTGTAGATTGGGACCTCACCCTCAGGCTGACCTTTCATCTCCTAGCATATCACTGGTCATAGGGTTTGGAACCCCCTGACCATTCCTACCTGGAGATAACATCTAGGCCTCAGTTGCATTTCAGCTCCAAGCCCAGAAAAGCAACAAAACCAGACCAGTGACCCCACAGCTATCCTCAGGAACAGCTGCATTTGATAATGACCACCTACCCTGGTGCCAATCAATCAATCAGTGGAGACAAGACCCTGAAAACTGTTGAATATTCTATTAAGATCTTCCCTTAGGAGGCCCCCTAAATTATCCACCATTAAAACCCATAGGACAGAGGACCCAGCATGCTTTCCCTCCAGAGAACAAGCTCTTGCCTTTCCCTTCCCCTCACCCCAAATGCATTACCATTAGCTTCCTCAATCCCAAGCTCAAGGGCCCTTCCTTTCCCACTATAACTTGTTTCCTCAGCCTATTTCTTCTACAAATTACTTCTTCCACGTCTGTGATTTTATAAATGAACTAAAGGCCCAGTGCACGGAATTCATGCATGGGTGGGTCCGTACACCTGGCCAGAAATCAGGGCCAATCGGGGCCAGGCCGATCAGGGCTGGGCCAGAGAGGAGGTGATAGTAGTTGGGCCAGGCTTGGAAGAAATGAATGCCAGGTGCTGATGCCACCAGCATCGGCACCCTGCCACTACGTGGTTCCCTCTCCCCCCACTCCTCCTTCCCTCGCTGCCATACCACCACCACAGCTGGCCAGGGGGAGAAATGGGGCACAGGAGGTTGGCTGCCAGCCCCGAGGAGGGAGTGGCCTTCAGCCCACCTGGGAAAGGGGCCATGTCTGCTACCACCCACCCCCAGTTTCTGGTCCCAGCCTGGGGGCTGGCCCTAATCAGATGATTGGGGCCTGCCGGCCAGGGGAAGAGACCACAGGAGGTTGGCCGGCCAGGGGAAGTTGGCTGTGGGAGTGCACTGACTACCAGGGGGCAACTTGGCAACTTCTGCATTGAGTGTCTGCCCTCTGGTGGTCAGTGTGCATCATAGCAACCAGTCATTCTGGCAGTTCTGGTTGTTTCAGTCATTCTGGTTGCTTAGGCACAAAAATTTGTGCACTCGGGGGGAAGGGGGGTCCCTCAGCCAGGCCTGTGCCCTCTTGCAGTCTGGGACCCCTCGGGAGATAACAACCTGCTGGCTGAGGCCTGCTCCCGGGTGGCAGAGGGCAGGCCCAATCCCTAGGTGCAGCCCCTGGTCGGGCTCAGAGCAGGGCCGATTGGGGAGTTGGGGCACTGCCCCCTGTCATGCACAGAGCAGGGCGGATCGGGAGGTTGTGATGCCACCCTCAGTCACACTCAGGGTAGGGCCGATTGGGGGGTTGGGGCACCACCCCTGTCACACTCAAGGCAACTCAAGGGTCGATGGGGAGGTTGCGGTGCCACCACCTGTCATGCACAGAGCAGGGCCAATCAGGGGGTTGGGGCACTGCCCCCTGTCACACACAAAGCAGGGCCAATCAGGGGGTTGGGGAGCTCCCCCCT
>NW_006299517.1:610281-626839 GCF_000327345.1 Myotis davidii
ATCTGCCTCCAAGAAGCCAAGCAAGCCTCATGTTAGTTTCAAGCTGTCTGGCTGCCGGCCACCATCTTGGCTGGCAGTTAAATTGCATATCTCGCTGATTAGCCAATGGGAAGGGTAGCAGTCATACGCCAATTACCATGTTTCTCTTTTATTAGTGTAGATATATATTTCCTTATAGTTTGGGTCTTGGCTCTTAATTCTTTCCTAGCCAGAACTCAGGTACTGAGGCTGCTGAATAAAGGTTCAGTCAGACCTCACCAGCCTAACACCTGGAGCCTTTCCTGCCATCTACAACAGTAGTACAGTGAGTGAAATTGTAACCAGACAAACTATGGGTTCATGCAGCCTGTCACTACTTGAGCCAATTAAGCAGAGACAGGGTTGAATCATATATGAGCATTTATTCCAATATTTCCAGCAGTACAGGAAAGCAGCAGGTCATCCACAAAAATCTGCTCTGCACCCCACCATAAGCCCACTGCTTATATAGGTAGAAGTACAAAGGAAAGTATGCAAAAGAGAAAATGGGCAGTTTACAGATATACAAAAAACCTGGGGTCTTCAAAGGACTTAGTGATATGCAAGGACTAGGGTTACCATGGGGAAATAGCCAAAGGGTATGCCAAACAGGCAGTTAACAAATAAGCAGAGGGCTAGAGATCGTCAAAAGGCTTAGTGATATAAAGCCTGGAGTCTTCAAAGGGCTGGGGATTCTGGTTTCTGGCTCTGATTTCTGCAACAAAGTTGTTAATCTTTCCATGATAATAGGCAGCTCCAAATGGGGAGGAAGGGCTGCACTTCCAGGTGAGCTCCCAGGTGCTGAGTACAGCTGCCAGCCAAGTTAGAACGTGCCTTCTTTAATCAGAATAAAACAATTATGGTTAACAGAGCATGAGTAATATTTCTTACAATTCTAGCTGGTTCCTCAACATTCTATTTCTGTCCCTATCAAAATGTTTGTCAGAGTGCTGTGAGCTTCTCTAGAAAATTAATCGAACCCAAGGAGGAGATCCTGGAAACCTCCAAACTGTAGTAGATCTGTTTGAAGCAGAAGTAAAAACCTGAGTTTAGGATTAGCATCTGAATGGAGGACTGTATTGTATGAATGAACACATTATCTATGTAATTTGATGCTATCTCTGGGTAGCCAGTATAAGAATTTAGTTGAATTGTAAGACACCCAGGTGGTGTCATAGACTTGTTTGGTAATATGGGAAAATCCACCCCCGCCCCCCCCCCCACACACACAGACACAGGCATTGAAATAGGTTCCAAAACCTTTATTATCATAATATTATTTCAATGTTCATAATAATATTTTTAAAATATAGTGTTGCTTTTTTAGTGGATGAATATTAAGTTTCATATTTATAATGTAAAGTATTTCCATGTAAAGCATTTTTATTTTTATTTGAACTGTCATTTAATTCATCATTAATTTTCATAATGTTCTAAGGGATTCCATTTAATTTGAAGATGCTTTTGATAAGCATTACATTAGAAAACAATAAGGAAAAATATTCCTCTAAGCCAAGCTGCCTTTTCATTTAGTTCTCTAGTCTGAAAATTAATTTCTTTTTTATGGATTGGTGAATGCAAAACAAGATTCATATAACTCAGCCCATGTGACTCAGTGGTTTAGTGTTAACCTATTAACCAGGAGGTAATAGTTCGAATCCTGGTTGGAGTACATGCCCAGGTTGTAGGCTCAACCCCCAGTAGGGGTGTGCTGGAGGTAGCCGATCAATGATTCTCATCATAGATGTTTCTATCTCTCTCTCTCTCATCCTCTCTAGAATCAATAAAAAATATATTTTTAAAAAAGAGTTGTATAGTTATAGCAAAACTCAGTGGATATCAATAGACCTAAATTTCTCTCAACTTTGATAATTTGAAGACAAATTGACAAAATGAGTTTTCAGTTATTAGGGCTTAAGGCTACTCCTGGGCACCTCACAAGCATTTTACTCCTTGACAATCCATTTGGAATGATTAGATTTGGGGAGGAAGATTCAAAATAGAATATGGCAAAGTACTAACATGTAGCTCCCATTTGTTGGATTCCAGAGGCTAGGGCAGTGTGTTGTGCAGAGATAATAGATGGTTCTAGCATTGAAGTTATTTTTGTCCTGAAATTTTATGAACATAATTCAAAATTGCCTCGATCACCTTTTGTGCCCATATGCACTAACCAGTAATCCTATGTAATAAAACCCTAATATGCAAATCTACTGAACAGCAGAACGACCTGCAGAATGACCAGTTGCTATGATGCACACTGACCACCAGGGGGCAGACACTCAATGCAGAAGCTTCCCCTTGGTGGTCAGTGCACTCCCACAAGGGGAGCACTGCTCAGCCAGAATCTAGGCTCATGGCTTGCAAGTGCAACAGTGGTGGAGGGAGCCTCTCCCACCTCTGCTCCAGGCAGGCAATAAGGAGCAAGGGGTCCTGGACTGCAAGAGCCCCACACTGCAAGAGGGTTGTCTGACTGCCTAAGCTGGCAGGTGGACATCCCCCGAAAGGTCTTGGACTGCAAGAGGGTGCAGGCCAGGCTAAGGGACCGCCCTCCCCAACACCCCCCGCCCCCGCACAAATTTCATGCACTGGGCCTCTAGTCATTAATAAGAATTATGATAGCAGGATATAGGTACAAGGGTACATCTTTTTAAAATGAGTCTTGGCTTATCTATTTTCAAATTTTGCAGAGCCAAACAGTAATTATCAGTCCCATTTTGCAGCTGAGAAAACTGAAGCAAGAACAAATAAAGAGGATTGCCCTAGACACATTGCCACAACTTTTGCTCTGACACAACATTTATCAGATGGGGGGGAACAGGTGCCCATCTGGATGGCAAAAAGTAATTACATTGTGATCAAGGTATTTGCCAAAGGCTAATAAAACTCAGCCTAAACATAAAGTACTGACTTAAATTAAAACTTCAAGTAATCACTAGTTAAAGACCAAGTGTTTACTTTGTTGAGGGTTTATTTCTTGCAATGATCTGCTTCGTAAAAGGGATGGTAGTGGTAGTTGAAGAGATAGAGAATGAGCCTTGTCAACTGTTTCACTTTTTTCTCCAATCAGAAGAATTATCAGCCCCAGAGTTCAAGCGTTAAAATAGCACTTGTAAGTGGCTTTAGTTTTGGTTAACTAAATATAAAGAGACATTTTTGAAAATCCTTCTTTGAGAGCCTAGTTTTTCAGGCTAAGCTACTACTATGGAGTACAAGAAAACTAGTATTTAAATCAAGACTGGCTCCAGAAGTAGTGCCTCCAAAGCTAAGGTATGGGGCAAAGGAATTGCAATCCATGCCTGTAATCTTTTAACACCGGTGTCTACCTTGTGTATTAAAAATAATATAAGACAAATTATTGGAGGAGATAAACTTAATTCCTATAAAACTAACAGCATACATTTACGGGGTACAGTACAAATATATAAAATAAATACTTATATAATGATTTTTAAAACATTTTTCAGCCTAAATACAGGTATTAAGCATTTAATTCCTTTGCATATCTAATAGATTTGTTCACAAAAACCTTACTCATCTAAAGACCCTGGGAGCAAAACTCATTCACATACAAGCAAAAGTATAAAATCAACACTATTCCTCTCCTTCTTGTCTCCACTGAAAGATCATAAACACTAAACCCACTTTTCCAAGTAGTTCATATTGAGATTCTGAGATCTTTGTAATTTCCACACTTTTCTTAACCAGACCAGTGTCAGGACTTCTTCATGTGTGCAATAATGTCACAATTCCTATAGGCTGATCATCCCCTTGGGGACCATAGCTTATCTCCTTTATTTCCTTGTGGGTATGTCTTCAAGTGGGGTATGTGTTTGTTTCATGCTAATTAGTAAATTATTGCTTCAGAAGCTTAAAGGTGGTATTATTCCCTTAGATCTCCTTCTCTGCCCCCCCCCCCAGGAGATCTGCCTTTACAATAACCAGGTACTTCATAGAAGGAAACTGTATTCATTGTTCATCATAAATATTTTTTTTACTTACCAGGTGCTGTATCTGCAAAGTATTCATAAGAGCATGATTTTAAGATCTCCTGTCTTTCACAGGATGATTATACACAATTATTAAAAGCTTAACAAAAACAAAAACTTACTGATAATGGAAAAGCTCATTTTAAAGCAAATTTGTTGTAATGTTCACTTACAGGGCTGTTAGCATACTCACTCTCAGAGGGAGGCAGTGAACTTTCTGCTTTGGAATGTCAGGGTTTAGTGTTTATGACCCTTCAGTGGAGAGAAGAAGGAGAGGAATAGTGTTGCTTTTGTATTTTTGTTTGTACATGAATGAGCTTTGCTCTCAGGGTCTTTAGATGAGTTAGGCTTTTGTGAACAAATCTATTAGATATGCAAAGGCATCTAACCCATCCTCCATACTGCTACTAGGATTATATTCCTAAAGCATATCATGATGTTACACCTCTGTTCAAGCTCATTCATGACTCACAATTGTATGCAAAGTCAAGTTAATTCATCTTAGAGCCAACTACTGAAAGTTTCTGTGAACCAGACACCATAGGAATGCAGAGAAAATATTGTCAAAATTACTGTCTTCAAAGAGCTCACAATTAGTGGGGAAAGAAGATATCAATGAAAAAGTAATGTGTTGGTTGCCAAAATGAAAATATACTTGAGATGCTATGTGTCCACAGGGGAGAGAGTGTGTAATAGAATCCAGAGTTAGGAATAGGAGGAAAATATGAATCATGGGAGGGGATAAAAAGATCATCACAGAGTTGATGATGGCAGAGCTAAGCCATATTAACTCAAAAAGTATTCTCAAGATAAGCTGGAGAGCTCATTTATTACTGGCAATTGAACCATTCTATGTAACAACAAGTTATACTTATATGTAGGAAAACCCAGACCTGGTGTGTTAAGAATATGCAGTGGGGCCCAGCTGGCATGGCAGAGATCAAAGACAAAGAGATAATCTTAAAACTGCTAGAGAAGAGAGTTAGTTACCTATAAGGGAGCTCCCATAAGACCTGATTTCTGAACAGAAACATTTCAGGCCAGAAAGGATTGACATGAAATATAAAAATTGATGAAAATCAAGCACCTACAACCAAGATTACTTTACCAGCCAGGCTATCATTTAAAATGGAAAGAAAGATAAAGAGCATCCCAGACAATAAATAGCTAAAGGAGTTTGTTACCACCTGCCAGGACTGAACAGCAAACCCTAAGCAATAGATGAATGGATTATTCTGACACATGTTTCTGTGAAAAAGAGGCTAAGGGACTGCTTGGCTATAGGCGCAGATAGCCCTGTTCATCTGCCTCCTCAGGCTTTTATTGTAACAACAGCTTGAACTAAAATTAACTATTAGATACTATCAACAGGGTAAGCACCCTTGAGGTGCGTCTGTAGTTTCCTTTAAGCAAGGACATTTTGAAGTCTAAATATAAAGATTCTAGTACAGTGGTTCTCAACCTTCCTAATGCCGTGACCCTTTAATACAGTTCCTCATGTTCTGGTGACCCCCAACCATACAATTATTTTCGTTGCTACTTAATAACTATAATTTTGCTACTGTTATGAATTGTAATGTAAATATCTGATATGCGGGATGTATTTAGGCGACCCCTGTGAAAGGGTCATTTGACCCCCAAAAGGGTCACAACCCATAGGTAAAGAACCGCTGTTCTAGTAAAACACCCGAGGGCTCAGACTTGTTTGGAAAAGTCAAGGCAGGGGCTGCCGTCTTCAGCAAGGTCCCATTAGAGGCCCCCAACATTTGGAGATTTCTACTTATAGACTTTCCAACCAAGTCCATGCTTCCCCACATCTCCCCCCTTTTTGTTTTCCTGGCTGCAGAAGACAGAGGGAGGTGGCAAACTTTCTGCTTTGGAATGTCAGGGTCCATGAAGCGCATTCATTGCTTGAGTTCCGATTTTGTAGAAGGCTTGGGGTCTGTAGACATTAGCTATTGTCAGGCGATGAGATGATGTTGACTCCTGGTGGGTCAATCTGACCATGCTTATTGGTTCTGCTTGCTGGATTTACAGCTGAATTACCTCTCTAATTACTTTACACCGGCCTTGAAATAAAACTTTAAGAAAAACTTACCCCCCCCCATTTATATATAAGTATGTGTGTTCTAAGATTTAAAATAACATGATTACTTTTCAGATTAATTTAGGTGCTCTATCAGATTTATTATTTAGTATATTTATAATTCCTTTTAAGATTTCTTTTTATAAACCTTCTATGACTTTTATAAACATTTTTAAAACTTTCACAATTATTCTTAAGTATTCCTACTCTAATTTTCTTTTTTTCCTGTTATATTTCTTTCTTTATATTTTTTTACAATTTTTATTTCCTCAATTCTAGTTCCTTTTTACTTGTATAGACCCTCTGTAACTTATATATATCTTTTACAATTTACGTATACCTTTTGTAACTTACACATACCCTTTCAGTTTGTCTACTTCATTTTCTTTTGCCTTTATTTCTATATTTTCTATTACACAAACTCTATAAATTCCTTCAAATTAGTTATGATTAAAGGTTAGTCCTACACAGGTTCCTTTATTTCTAGCTTTAGAGTAGTTGGAGCGGTGAGAAGTATGTTTCAGTGTTTATTTCTCCTCTAGTTGGCCTATCATCCTTGCTTTGCTCATGTCTGACTATTGTATACTATATACTCCTCAAGGAACTTGGCTCTGAATTGTTTTAGGGAAAGGGGACACAGGATTTCTTCTGTAACTGATTCATGCTGAGGCAGGTCAGAGTTTTCTCTCAGAACCAAAAGATCCTTGTTCTCTGTCAGAGGGACAATAAGGCCTGGCACAGAAGGAGGTATCAATGGTGCCTAGAGGTGGTATTCCCTAGGTTTAAGTAGGTTTTGTAATCTGGTGGAGACAAACTGTGTTATGAAATTTGGTATTATTGTTCAAAAGTTAGAATAGTTTCTAATAATTTCCTGTTGACACAATTTTTCTTCCTAAAATCACTCTTATTTTTATTAAAGACTAATTTACTTACTGTATTAAGTTTAGTTATAATTTGGCCTGATTGTTTTCATGAACACAACAAGAATAGCAGTTGATTATATAGGCTATTTTTACAAAACTAGGCTTTGCTGGAATTTCATGAGAAAGTTTATTCCTAGGGCAAAGAAGGCAAGTTACATAGTTGACATCAGGCTTTTCCTGCAATACATACAGAATCAGGGTGCATTCCTCAAGTTGAGGTCCCCACAGGTATCTTGAGGTTTCTTTTATGCCATCTCTTAGGAAAGCCAGCTTCGTTCCTTACCTGGAAAGACTGTCATGAACCCCATGACCAAGCAAGGTACCAGGCTATTTATCCAAGGGACTTATTGGCTTCAAAGTCAATCTTCATTCCTTAGAGCTTTCTGATGACATCCAGGGTCCTGGCATGTCTCTCTTTCAGACATGATATTCCAGCAAAGTTTTAGTTAATAAAATTACAATTGGAAACTGACCTATGTCCTGTTATGAAGAAATCAGATTCTTACTAGATTCATCCAAACAAACACATTGCTATGAGAACAATAATTACCAAAATTACAATTATTTTTAGTTTATTTAGTTTTATAATTAAATTATTTTTCTTCTGATTTTTTTGTTATAATTTTTACAAATTTAGATACTTTATCTAATCTAATAAAAGAGAAACATGCAAATTGGCCACACCTCAACTACTCCCCAAGCCACATCTACCAGACAATCAGAGCAACTATATGCAAATAAACCCAACCAAGAGGGCTGCAAGCAGCCATAGAGCTGGAGCAAGCAGGAGGCTTGGTTGCCCCGGCGATGGAGAAAGCCAAGCTTCCCGCATGCCCTGGCCTGCTGTGGCCCCCACTCAAGGCAACAAAGTATCAATTATAGAAGGTGAATAAACCCCAGATACCTGCTTCCAGTCGCTATGGCCACGGAACTGGAGCAAATAAGACAAAACAAAAAACAAAAATATGAAATGTGATCTATTTCATTAGTTGTCAGTCTGTGAATGATTTAATTAACTGCTGAGATCTAGAATAATCCTTCCATGATGGGAGAGTCAAAATGTTTTCCAAACATCAAGCACGTGATGGAGACAGGGACCTTCATGAGTGCTAAGAATGCCAATGGCATGTGCCTCTGTCAAAATTTCAGTTAAATTTGGTAGCTTCTCTACTCACATATCAAACATTCCCTGTATTACTTTGGGAAAGTAGGATATTACATCCCTTAATGGAATAAACATTAAATATAAATATATGCAGCTTAACTGGAAAAAAGATTTCATTTGTATAGTAGTAGAAAAATTTGAAAATGGGAGCATGCTCATCATTTTGTAGTTTTACACTTATTAATAACATACTAGTAGTAGTAATCTATATATACGTATAAAAGCATAAGTGACCATAAAGGCAAGTGTCTGTCCAACCAGTAGCTATGATGTGCACTGACTACCAGGGGAAGACGCTCAACACAGGAGCTGCCATGATGCGTACTGGCCATTTAAAAATAAATGGCACCACAGACTGATGCTGACAAACCAACGCTCAGCTTCCCCCAAGTGGGACACAGCCCCCACCCTGGAGTGACACCCCACCAAATTGCAGCCAATGCTGCCAAGACCCCATGGCACAAAATGGGGCCCACAGCCCAGCCCAGCCCAGAAACAGTCACTGTGGGCACTGGGTAATGACGTCATGTAGCAACTCCCAGCTTCCTCTCCCTAGCGACTAGCCTCCTTGGCATTTCTTTAGCCCAGAAGCCCTACTTGCTTTATGGCCAGGTGCAAGCATTTTACAGTTTAACCAAATGTTTGTGATGCATTTTCCTGTGCCTCATCTCATTTGATCCTCACAGAAGTCCTGGAGTAGGTAGATAGGAGACTTGGTAGAATCCTATTTACTTTTCATTAGCAAGATGGGAATAGCAATATTACAATATTTCTTCTAATTAATTTCCTTTCAATGTGCACGAGTCTGTGCACCGGGACACTAGTGTTAGTATGTTTGGGGATGAGGGTGATGTAAGAGGTGGCCTACAGGAGGACAAGAGATAGGGAGTAACCTTGTGAAAATAAAAGTCAATGTTTGTTTGAACCATATGAAATATTCACTTCATTAACCCTCACCCGAGGATATTTTTTCCATGGATTTTTAGAGAGAGTGGAAGAAAGGAGAAGAGACAGAGAAAGAGATATCAATGTGAGAGAGACACATTGATTGGTTGCCTCCACACAAGCCCCCACCTAAGGCTGAGGATGGAGCCTACAACTCAGGTAAGTGCCCTTGCCCAGAATGGAACCCATGACTCTTCAGTCTGAGGGCCAATGTTCTAACCATTGAGGAAACTGGCTAGGGCTGAAATATTCACTTTAGTTGGTTAAAAAAAAAGCGTGGTTATAAACAATTTCATATATGGAAGCCCTTTAGAAACTCTAAAACTTCTGTAAAAATGTAAGGTGTTACTATGAGACAGATGATGATTCTCAATGGAGAAAAAACAAGATAAGATTTAGAATCAGTAGACTTTAATTATGTTTCTAGCTTTGCCATTTCCTAATTGTTAACCTGAGTAAGTCACTTCACCTGTCTTCTCTTTTGTGAGATGAGAATGCTAACAATTTCCACCATCTGCCCAACTTCAAAAGTGTTCTATGTGAAGTACATTGCAAACCATACTATGCTATCTAAATGCAAACAAATAGTTCAAATGCTGTATTAATATACATTAAAACAAGTTGAGTTGATTTAGGATATACACTTTTTAAGCTTATTCTGCTTTCCCTTTAGGTCAGTGGTTCTCAACCTTCTGGCCCTTTAAATACAGTTCCTCATGTTGTGACCCAACCATAAAATTATTTTCGTTGCTATTTCATAACTGTAATGTTGCTACTATAAAGAATAGTAATGTAAATATCTGATATGCAGGATGGTCTTAGGCGACCCCTGTGAAAGGGTCATTCGACCGCCAAAGGGGTCGTGACCCACAAGTTGAGAACCTCTGCTTTAGGTGGATGTGAGATAATCATTGTAACCAAAGATAAAAAGAAAAAGAGTTATTTTCTGGGTTTCAGGGTGTTTTGCTGGGAGGGATTTGGGGGGAGAGGAAGAATGACTCCTGCCATATGAAAAAGATTAAAGGTACAGAGATAATGGGAGGGTCCCACAGCCTTCCCTACTCTAAGCAAAACATCTTTGTTTTCTATTCCTTTTAAAGTCTGAAGATTCAATCCACTTTCTATGAAATAAATACACTTAAACTCAGATACTGTTGGACTCTTTTTTTAAGCTGTATCATTATTCTAATGACCTGGAGGAGTTATTTAGAGTGTCCTTCATTTATTTGCCTGGCAACCAAATTCATGCATGCTTTTCCACTCTTGATCATTGTCAGGAAGATCTTGTTTTTCCATAGCAGCAGTTTACAATAGCTAAGATTTGGGAACAACCTAAGTGCCCATCAGCAGATGAGTGGATTAAAAACCTGTGGTACATCTACACAATGGAATACCACACCAATATTAAAAAAAAAAAAGGAACTTTTAATCATTTGCAACAGCATGGGTGGAACTGGGGAGCATTATGCTAAGTGAACTAAGCCAGTTGGAAAAAGATAAATATCACATGATCTCACTCATATGTGGAATATAATGATCAACATAAACTGATGAACAAAAATAGATACAGACACAAATGGCAGGGGAGGTGGGGTGGGATTAGAGATCAACCAAAGGACTTGCAGGCATGCATATTAGCATAACCAATGGACACAGACACTGGGGTGGTGGGGTCTTGCCCTTGGGGGTGGGAATGGCTGGGAAAAAGGAAACATATGTAATACTTTACCAGTGGCTCTCAACCTTCTGGCCCTTTAAATACAGTTCCTCATGTTGTGACCCAACCACAAAATTATTTTCGTTGCTACTTCATAACTGTAATGTTGCTACTGTGATGAATCGTAATGTAAATATCTGATATGCAGGATGGTCTTAGGCGACCCCTGTGAAAGGGTCGTTCAACTGCCAAAGGGGTCGCGACCCACAGGTTGAGAACCGCTGCCTTTGTGATCATTTTTGGTGGGGAAGGGAGGTTGTCATTGCCAGTACTACTGTACTCGTTTTAGTCATAGATAAATTGAGAGCTAGTAAGACTCTGCCTTACTAGAAATGAAGACAAAACAAAAACAACAGAAGTCAACAATTGACAACACCAAACAGACTGCATCATGAAAGACATCAATCGGCACAGAATTCTAAAGCAGGTTTCATAATCAATACAATTAAATAAACATGCTTGTAGCAATGTATATTGATTACTCACAGACACATAAAATAGTCCCATCAAATTATAATGACTGATTTGGCATGGTATAGACTATTTTGCTGGCCATATATGACCATAAAATTAGGGAAATGTATGAATGATTTATTTCTATTGTGAAGTGAATATTGTCTTTCAAACTAGAACTAAGGCTTTAGGATAACCTACAACCGGCCAATAAGTAGGTGGATTCCTAAACCAATCCACACACCATACCTCATTTGTACAATTATATTGTGAGATATTGCCATGTGGCATTAACTGACTCATTTTTTAAAGATCAACGTAATATAAAAAGAATATCTATTTATTCATATTTCAAATAGTAGGTTTAATATAGCACCATGAGAAATATTGCACCATGTCTAATGCCTCTGATTTGACAGATAAGATGTTAAATGGAAAAAATAAAATCTGTCTAACTCCTCTGGCTTGCCTAACATGCAATTGCATCACATTTAAATAATAAATAACTTAAATAATTAACAAAATCCCTTTTATTTTTGCTCATAACCATGGATTTTGTATCCCTCCCAATCACATTCCATGCATTGCATGCAATGTCATTTATTTGTCACCCCATTTCATACCAATGGTATTAGTTTATGTCCTGTTTTTATTGATTCTATTATTTTCCCACCTACACCTCTATAGATTGATTTTCACTAACCACTAATGAAGAACTTCTTTACTTCCTTAAAAAATTTGGTTTAAAATTTACTTCTCTAGGCTCTATTCTTTTTAAAAAATATATTTTTATTGATTTCAGAGAGAAAGGAGAGGTACAGAGAGATAGAAACATCAATGATGAGAATCATTGATCGGTTGCCTCCTGCATGCCCCCTACTGGGAATTGAGCCCACCACCTGGACATGTGCCTTTGACCAGAATCAAACCCAGAACCCTTCAGTCTGCAGGCCGACACTCTATCCACTGAGCCAAACCAGCTAGGGCATAGGCTCTGTTCTTTATTATACCAAAGTGAGTTTGATTACTCATTCATTCTAAATTTTCTTAGGATTTATTCTTCATTACCAACTCATTGTTTTCACGTATTCTTAAATGCTCATAAATATCAGGAAAACTGAGGATAAATTGGCATTCATTCAATAGTTAACTTAAGAAAACTATTGATCACCTGCATATTCAAGCCACTCAGTTGAGATTTATAAAGAGTAAAGAAAGAATAATAGATGCCAGCACCATCTGAGGCAGAATTAAATCATTAAATAGACATGCTACAAACTGCTGTGAATGAATAACAGGAAACAAGTTTATTGAATTCACTACTGTAGGTTGTTTTCATATTTGTATCTTTTGAAGAAAAGTTTTTCATTTTGATAAAGAACAATTTATCTGTTTTGTTTTTCTTTTGTTGTTTATGCTTTGGTGTCATATCTAAGAACCCACTGCCAAAAGTCAAAACATAACAATTTAATATATAGCCCAGCTGCCATGGCTCAGTGGTTGAGCGTCAACCTCTGAACCAAGAGGTCAGGGTTAAATTCCAGGTCAGGACACATGCCCGGGTTGCCCAGTGTGGGGCATGCAGGAGGCAGTCAATCAATGGTTCTCTCTCATCATTGATGTTTCTATCTTTCTCTTCCTTTCCCTTCCTCTCTGAAATCAATAAAAACATATATTAAAAAATAAAAATTTAACATATATTTTCACTCATGTGTGGAATCAAATGAACAATATGAAATAAGCAAAATAGTGACAGACTCAGATAGAGAGCAGGCTGCCATCTGCCAGGGGATGTGAGGGATGGGTGGATGAGTGGGGGAGGGGAGGTTTGAGCAAAAAAAGAGAAAAAAATTTAACCCTGCTTACTTCTAACAGTTTCAGTTCTTAATGTTTTATTTTTCTTTTTATTAAATTTATTGGGGTGACACTGGTTAACACAACTTTACAGGTTCCAGGTATACAATTCTACAACACTGCATCTGTACTCTGTATTGTGTGTTCACCACCACAAATCAAGTCTGGGGATTACAATTAACACCTAAAATTTATGACAATCTTGTATGAGGTAATACTAACTCAGCTTCAATAGCATACAAAAACTCTTCTCTTATACAGTTTTATGTTTTTCCCATTATGTTGCTATTGTCACAAATTACATCTTCATAGACTATGTGCCATAACATAGGTTTATAATTAGTTTAATTAATTGGACTCTTAAATAATATAGGAATAGATAAGGACTTAAAAACAAGAAATTCAGAAATATTGTCTCATATTTACCTATGTAGTTACTTTTAAAATTGTTTTTTTTTCTTCTATGTCTTTGAATTTCTGTCTAATGTCTTTTCCTTTCAGCCTACAGAAGGATATCTTTTAGGGAAGGTTTCCTAACCACAAATCCTCTCAGCCTTTTATTTTTTTAAAATCTGGGAGTACCATAATTTTTCCTTCATGATTGAAGGATAGTTTTGCCTGAAATAGAACTTTTTAAAAAATAATTCTTTATATTTGAAAGTATTAAATATGTCTCCCTTGCCTCCTGCCCCCTGCCCCAGGCCCTCACCACCCCATTGTCAGTGTCCAAAGGACATGCATATATGCATACAAGGTCCTTGGTTGATTACCTCCCACCCACCCTCCCTCCCTGGCTTTCCACACTCTGTTCCATGCTTCCAGGTCTCTGGATCCACTCCATTCATCAGTTTATTTTATTACTTAGATTCCCGAAATAGAACTTTTTGATGATTTTCCCCCCTTTCAACACTTTATACATGTCATCAAACTACTTTCTAGCACACACTTAAAGTCTAATGAGAAATTGTTAATCTTATTGAAGATCCCTTGTACATGGGAATTTGCTTCTCTCTCCCAACTTTCAATATTCTTTGTTTGTCTTTTGACCATTGATCATAGTATGTCTCAATATGTGTCTCTTTATGTTTATTGTACTTGAAATATCTTAAGCTTATTAGATGTATATGTTAATATCTTTATAAAATTTAGAAAGTATTTGGCCAATAATTCTTCAAATATTCTTTATGTTTCTCACCCTCTCTTCTCTCATTCCAGGACTCCCATTAAGCATATGTTGGTATGCTTGGTATCCCACCAGACTTTTGGGTTTTGTTCATTTTTCTTCATTTTTTTCTGTTACACTAGATAATTTCAATTGACTTACCTTCAAGTCCATTGATTCTTTCTTCTGCTTACTCAAATCTATTAATGAAACTGTTTGTAATTTATTGTGTCCAAAGTTTTCTTTAATTCCTTGAGTATACTTGCAGCAGTTAATGTCAAGGCTTTTCCTATTAACTACAATGTCTCTCTTTGACATGGTCAGTTTCTGTTTATTTCTTTCTTTTCCCTGTGAACAGGTCATACTTTCTAGAGTGTTTTTTTTCTGTATGCCTTATAAAATTTAGCTTAAAAAATGGACATGTTAGATATTATAATATGGGAATTCTGAAAATCAGATTATTTTTCTTCTTAGGTTATTTTTCTTGCTGTGGGTTGTAGTTGTGTGTTTATGAGTTTCCAAACTATTTTTCAAGATTGTATTCTTTTTGTTTGTGGTCTCTGCAGTCTCTGTTTCTTTAGCTTGTAGTCAGCTAGTGATTTGACAGAGATATCCTTAAATGTGTGAAGCCAAACCATAAATAAAATAGTAGAAAGAAAAAATTAGAAAAGAAAATACACTACCAGTCTTTGCTTAGATTGACTATGTTGGGACAGTGTTTCAAAGCTTAGTCAGGTCATTTGCAACATTGCCTTCCTTAACCTTGACTTCCTGCTGGCACTGAACCTGAAGATCTGCTGAAAGTGAAAGCTTAGGGTTTTCTCTGGTATTTTCTGGGCATGTGTCCATTCCTTGGGAATGTGCCTGGCTTTGTAGGTTTCCTATTATATGCAGGTCCTTCTCAAAGTACTTGCCCCAATTGTAATCTTTTGCCACTGGAAGCAGCGGCTTGTTCATTTACCTTTCAATGTTTTGAGGAAAGCTCTTTGCTTAGCCACTTTCATGCCCTAAGAAGTTAGGAGAAACAAAATGCAAGTACCCTGTTTGAATCCTTCAGGAAAACCCCAGCCATGTCAAAACAGAGGAAAACGATTCCTTGGAAACAAGGTCTGCTCTGCTACTGCTGAAGCCAGGTAAGCACACGGATAACATGGCCACTGGTTTTCAGGATCACCCTCATGTTGGCAAGAGAAGTGGGGCAAGATTAAGTTAAAATGCCACAAATCTCTTCTATCATACTTAAGTCATCTTTTTCTTTTTTAAAAATATATTTTTATTGATTTCAGAGAGGAAGGGAGAGGAAGAGAGAAATAGAAACATCAATGATGAGAGAATCATTGATCAGCTACCTCCTGCAAGGCCCTCTCTGGGGATCGAGCCCACAACCTGGGCATGTGCCCTTGACTAAAATTGAACCCAGGACCCTTCAGTCCTCAGTCCTCAGTCCATCCACTGAGCCAAACCATTCATGGCCATTGTTTTATTTTTAAGCAAGCACACTTCTTTCTTTCACTCTAAAGAAGTATATATTTTTTGCCTGACCGACCACTGACACGGTTCCATCAGGGCACCTCTCTGAAATCAATAAAAATATTTAAAAAATAAAGAAGTATATTTTTTCACTCTATGAACAGTCTTTCATTTTTATTATATTTATTGCATTCTAGAGTACATACCCTTTCCAGAAGCAGCTGCAACCAGCTTTTGTAAAAAAATTCTTCCTTACCTCACTTTTAGGCAGTCTAAAAAATGTATACATAAACATATACAGTCCCTCATTTCTATTGAGTCCTTATGTTCCCTATACCAAGTACAGGAAAATGTGTGTAGTTAACACCTTTGTGACCTTAATCAAAAACTAAAGTGCCATGAAGGTCATGGCCTATATATTTGAGAAAGCACAGATGAACTTTTTTTACCTGAGTTTCTGAAGCCTTTTGTCATGTTAACTGTGGCAGTTATTTAGCAACCTACTCTCAGGAGACAAGTGAGAAATTCAGACTGACTTGCAACATCAGCTCTTTTCTCCAGCCCCTTCCCAAGACAGTGGTGAGACTATGAAGCAGTTAGAGCAACTCCTTTCTCTGGGACTTGATAGAGCACAGGCATATGACACATCCCTTTTCTGTTCCCTTTGTGAAGACACACATCCAAAGCTGACATTTCTTTAGGCATTTCTAAAAAGCAGTGGCAGTTTATCATGTGGCAATTCAAATCATAAAACACTCTTAAAAACACTCAAAGGG
>NW_006299517.1:626863-628565 GCF_000327345.1 Myotis davidii
AGGCCAGGATAGAGGGAGGAAGATAAGGACTCTTTGCTTCCATCCAAGTGATCATTTATATAGTGTTTTTCTCTTGTTTATTTTTTTAGTATATGTGCGAATAAAGAGAAAATCACTATTATTATCAGTTTTTTTGTGTGTAATATTAGAAAGGCATATATTGTGAGTCTGCTTTATTTACATATAAGCACCTTGCTCTTTTGCTTCTATTATCAAGCTATCTTTAATTGGACTCTTATTTAGTACAAGGCCTTATACTAAATACATTTTAACATCAACCCTTTCAGTTAGTTATTATTCTTCCCATATTACAGAAGAGTAAGCTGAGGTTTGGAGGATATGAATAACATGTTTATCTTATACCTCATAAGAGGAAAAGCTAGAATTTTAATTCTTTTACATTTGACTCAAAAATCCTGTATTTTGTACCACTGCACAATACTGTCTCACTGTGGTAAAGTTGAGTATAACTCAATTAGAGCAAACATGAACTAGACTAGTGAAACCTTTAAGATCTTTAAAGATAACTTCCCTTGAATCTGTATGAATTATCGCTCTGAATGTGCTTGCTCTACATGTTATTATAAAACATTCTATCTAAAAAAACAACTTTAATTTTTTTCTCAAGAAATATTGATATGCTGAGTTTAAAAATTAAGACCCAAACTTCTTTTGATGATTCAGTTATTGAGACCTTTTGGGTTATTCAGTTGTGTCCTAATCAAGGCAGATTGAGAGGGAGGTCCCCAATAGGGTGGAAACGTACTATTAAATAAAAAAGATGACATTAGTTAATCCACACTCATTTTTCATAGAAGCAGTATTATTCATATGTTTGGGCAAAAGAGCAGGGTTACATCTTGGTGTGCTTGCTTTGAAGGGGTTAATTTTTTAAAAAAATAGTGCTCTCTTTATTATTTGCCAAAGCACTGGAAAAATGCCACGCTCCCACTATTATTATTATTATTATTATTATTATATTTTGTTTAAAGTATTACAAATAGTACATAGGTCTCCTTTATTTCCCCATTGACCTTCCCCTGGCCTCCCCTACCCTCCACCTGCCCCAGCACCCTGGCACATGCCCCCAGTCCCCCCCTGCCAGTGTCTTGCATCCATTGGTTATGCTTATATGCATGCATACAAGTCCTTCACTTGATCTCTTACCTGCACCCTCTCCTGCCCCCCAACCCTCCCCGGCCTTCCCGATGTAGTCTGACAGTTAGCATTAATGCTCTCCAGTTCCAGCCATGCTGTTGCAAATGGCAAGAATTTCTTTCTTTTTTTTATAGTAGCACAGTATTCCATTTTGTAGATGTACCACAGTTTCCTAGTCCACTTATCTGCTGATGGGCATTTAGGCTGTTTCCAAATCTTAGCTATTGTAAATTGTGCTGCTATGAACATAGGGGTGCATATATCCTTTCCGATTGGTGTTTCTGATTTCTTGGGATACATTCCTAGAAGTGTTATAAAGGGTCAAATGGGAGTTCCATTTTAATTTTTTGAGGAAATGCCATACTGTCTTCCACAGTGGCTGCACCAGTCTGCATTCTCACCAGCAGTGCAAGAGGGTTTCTTTTTCTTTGAATCCTCTCCAGCACTTGTCATTTGTTGTTGATGATAGCCATTCTGACAGGTGAGAGATGGTACCTCATTGTTGTTTTGATTTGCATTTCTCAGATGATTAGTGACTTTGCGC